>NW_026558705.1:0-129637 GCF_026930045.1 Uloborus diversus
GATGTCTAGTTAGTTGGTTGGTTGGTTGGTTAATTGGATGGTCGATAGGTTGGCTGGCTTTCTGTTTCTGGCTTGGTGGGTGAGCGGGTGGTATGTTTTGGTTTGTTGGCTGCCTGGCAGGGTTGGTTGGCTGGCTGTCTAGTTAGTTGGTTTGTTGGTTGGTTAATTGGTTGGTCGATAGGTTGGCTGGCTGGCTGTTTCTGGCTTGGTGGGCGAGCGGGGGGTAGGGTTTGGTTTGTTGGCTGCCTGGCAGGGTTGGTTTGCTGGCTTTCTTGTTAGTTGGTTGGTTTCTTGGTTAATTGGTTGGTCGATAGGTTGGCTGGCTGGCTGTTTCTGGCTTGGTGGGCGAGCGGGTGGTAGGGTTTGGTTTGTTGGCTGCCTGGCAGGGTTGGTTGGCTGACTGTCTAGTTAGTTGGTTGGTTGGTTGGTTGGTTAATTGGTTGGTCGTTAGGTTGGCTGGCTGGCTGTTTCTGGCTTGTTGGGTGAGCGGGTGGTAGGGTTTGGTTTGTTGGCTGCCTGGCAGGGTTGGTTGGCCGGCTGTCTAGTTAGTTGGTTGGTTGTTTGGTTAATTGGTTGGTCGATAGGTTGGCTGGCTGGCTGTTTCTGGCTTGGTGGGTGAGCGGGTGGTAGGGTTTGTTTTGTTGGCTGCCTGGCAAGTTTGGTTGGCTTGCTGTCTAGTTAGTTGGTAGGTTTTTTGGTTAATTGGTTGGTCGATAGTTTGGCTGGCTGGCTGTTTCTGGCTTGGGGGTGAGCGGGTGGTAGGGTTTGGTTTGCTGGCTGCCTGGCAGGGTTGGTTGGCGGGCTGACTATTTATTTGTTTAATTGGTTGGTGTATAGGCTGACTGGCTGGCTGGCTTGGTGGGTGAGCGGATGGTAGGGTTTGGCTTGTTGGCTGCCTGGCAGGGTTGGTTGGCTGGCGGTCTAGTTAGTTGGTTGGTTGGTTAGTTAACTGGTTGGTTGATAGGTTGGCTGGCTGTCTGGCTGGCTTGGTGGATGAGCGGGTGGTAGGGTTTAGTTTGTTGGCTGCCTGGCAGGTTTGGTTGACTGGCTGTCTAGTTAGTTGGTTGGTTGGTTAATTGGTTGGTTGATAGGTTGTCTGGCTGGCTGACTGGTTTGGTGGGTGAGCGGGAGGTAGATTTTGGTTTGTTGGCTGCCTGGCAGCGTTGGTAGGCTGGCTGTCTAGTTAGTTGGTTGGTTGGTTGATAATTTGGCTGGCTGGCTGGCTGGCTTGGTGGGTGAGCGGGTGGTAGGTTTTGGTTTGTTGGCTGCCTGGCAGGGTTGGTTGGCTGGCTGTCTAGTTAGTTGGCTGGTTGGTTGGTTAATTGGTTAGTTGATAGGTTGGCTGGCTGGCTTGGTGGGTGAGCGGGTGATAGGGTTTGATTTGTTAGCTGCCTGGCAGGGTTGGTTGGCTGGCTGTCTATTTAGTTGTTTAATTGTTTGGTGTATAGGTTGGCTGGCTGTCTAGTTAGGTGGTTGGTTAATTGGTTGGTTGATAGGCTGGCTGACTGGCTGGCTGGCTTGGTGGGTGAGTGGGTGGTAGGGTTTGGTTTTTTGGCTGCCTGGCAGGGTTGGTTGGCTGGCTGTCTAATTAGTTGGTAGGTAATTGTTTTGGGATAGTTTGGCTGGCTGGCTGGCTGGCTGGCTGGCTTGGTGGGTGAGCGGGTGGTAGTGTTTGGTTTGTTGGCTGCCTGGCAGGGTTGGTTGGCTTGCTGTCTAGTTAGTTGGTTGGTTGGTTGGTTAATTGGGTGGTCGATAAGTTGGCTGGCTGGCTGTTTCTGGCTTGGTGGGCGAGCGGGTGGTAGGGTTTGGTTTGTTGGCTGCCTGGCAGGGTTGGTTGACTGACTGTCTAGTTAGTTGGTTGGTTGGTTGGGTGGTTAAATGGTTGGTCGATAGGTTGGCTGGCTGGATGTTTCTGGCTTGGTGGGTGAGCGGGTGGTAGGGTTTGGTTTGTTGGCTGCCTGGCAGGGTTGGTTGGCTGGCTGTCTAGTTAGTTGGTTGGTTGGTTGGTTAATTGGTTGGTTGATAGGTTGTCTGGCTGGCTGACTGGTTTGGTGGGTGAGCGGGTGGTAGATTTTGGTTTGTTGGCTGCCTGGCAGCGTTGGTTGGCTGGCTGTCTAGTTAGTTGGTTGGTGGGTTGATAGTTTGGCTGGCTGGCTGGCTGGCTTGGTGGGTGAGCGGGTGGTAGGGTTTGGTTTGTTCGCTGCCTGGCAGGGTTGATTGGCTGGCTGTCTAGTTAGTTGGCTGGTTGGTTGGTTAATTGGTTGGTTGATAGGTTGGCTGGCTGGCTTGGTGGGTGAGCGGGTAGTAGGGTTTGGTTTGTTAGCTGCCTGGCAGGGTTGGTTGGCTGGCTGTCTATTTAGTTGTTTAATTGGTTGGTGTATAGGTTGGCTGGCTTGGTGGGTGAGCGGGTAGTAGGGTTTGGTTTGTTGGCTGCCTGGCAGAGTTGGTTGGCTGGCTGTCTAGTTAGGTGGTTGGTTAATTGGTTGGTTGATAGGCTGGCTGACTGGCTGGCTGGCTTGGTGGTTGAGTGGGTGGTAGGTTTTGGTTTTTTGGCTGCCTGCCAGGGTTGGTTGGCTGGCTGTCTAGTTAGTAGGTAGGTTAATTGTTTTGGGATAGTTTGGCTGGCTGGCTGGCTGGCTTGGTGGGTGAGCGGGTAGTAGGGTTTGGTTTGTTGGCTGCCTGGCAGGGTTGGTTGGCTGGCTGTCCATTTAGTTAGTTGGTTAGTTGGTTGGTTGATAGAGTGGCTGGCTGGCTGGCTGGCTGGCTTGGTGGGTGAGCGGATGGTAGGGTTTGTTTTGTTGACTGCCTGGCAGGGTTGGTTGGCTGGCTGTCTAGTTAGTTGGTAGGTTAATTGTTTTGGGATAGTTTGGCTGGCTGGCTGGCTTGGTGGGTGAGAGGGTGGTAGGGTTCGGTTTGCTGGCTGCCTGGCAGGGTTGGTTGGCTGGCTGTCCATTTAGTTAGTTGGTTAGTTGGTTGGTTGATAGAGTGGCTGGCTGGCTGGCTGGCTTGGTGGGTGAGCGGATGGTAGCGTTTGTTTTGTTGACTGCCTGGCAAAGTTGGTTGGCTGGGTGTCTATTTAGTTGGTTGGTTGATAGGTTGGCTGGCTAGGTGGGTGAGCGGGTGGTAGTGTTTGGTTTGTTGACAGCCTGGCAGGGTTGGTTGGCTGGCTGTCTAGTTAGTTGGTTGGTTGGATGGTTAATTGGGTGGTTGATAGGTTGGCTGGCTGGCTGGTTGGCTTGGTGGGTGAGCGGGTGGTAGGGTTTTGTTTTAAGCTGCCTGGCGGTGTTGGTTGGCTGGCTGTCTAGTTAGTTGGTTGGTTGGTTAGTTAATTGGTTGGTTAATAGGTTGGCTGGCTGTCTGACTGGCTTGGTGATGAGCGGGTGGTAGGGTTTGGTTTGTTGGCTGCCTGGCAGGTTTAATTGGCTGGCTGTCTAGTTAGTTGGTTGGTTGGTTAATTGGTTGGTTGATAGGTTGTCTGGCTGGCTGGCTGGCTTGGTGTGTGAGCGGGTGGTAGGGTTTGGTTTGCTGGCTGCCTGGCAGGGTTGGTTGGCTGGCTGACTATTTAGTTGTTTAATTGGTTGGTGTATAGGCTGGCTGGCTGGCTGGCTTGGTGGGTGAGCGGATGGTAGGGTTTGGCTTGTTGGCTGCCTGGCAGGGTTGGTTGGCTGGCGGTCTAGTTAGTTGGTTGGTTGGTTAGTTAACTGGTTGGTTGATAGGTTGGCTGGCTGTCTGGCTGGCTTGGTGGATGAGCGGGTGGTAGGGTTTAGTTTGTTGGCTGCCTGGCAGGTTTGGTTGACTGGCTGTCTAGTTAGTTGGTTGGTTGGTTGGTTGATAGGTTGTCTGGCTGGCTGACTGGTTTGGTGGGTGAGCGGGTGGTAGATTTTGGTTTGTTGGCTGCCTGGCAGAGTTGGTTGGCTGGCTGTCTAGTTAGGTGGTTGGTTAATTGGTTGGTTGATAGGCTGGCTGACTGGCTGGCTGGCTTGGTGGGTGAGTGGGTGGTAGGGTTTGGTTTTTTGGCTGCCTGGCAGGGTTGGTTGGCTGGCTGTCTAATTACTTGGTAGGTAATTGTTTTGGGATAGTTTGGCTGGCTGGCTGGCTGGCTGGCTTGGTGAGTGAGCGGGTGGTAGTGTTTGGTTTGTTGGCTGCCTGGCAGGGTTGGTTGGTTTGCTGTCTAGTTAGTTGGTTGGTTGGTTGGTTAATTGGTTGGTCGATAGGTTGGCTGGCTGGCTGTTTCTGGCTTGGTGGGCGAGCGGGTGGTAGGGTTTGGTTTGTTGGCTGCCTGGCAGGGTTGGTTGGCTGGCTGTCTAGTTGTTGGTTGGTTGGTTGGTTGGTTAATTGGTTGGTCGATAGATTGGCTCGCTGGCTGTTTCTGGCTTGGTGGGTAAGCGGGTGGTAGGATTTGGTTTGTTGGCTGCATGGCAGGGTTGGTTGGCTGGATGTCTAGTTAGTTGGTTGGTTGGTTGGTTAATTGGATGGTCGATAGGTTGGCTGGCTTTCTGTTTCTGGCTTGGTGGGTGAGCGGGTGGTATGTTTTGGTTTGTTGGCTGCCTGGCAGGGTTGGTTGGCTGGCTGTCTAGTTAGTTGGTTTGTTGGTTGGTTAATTGGTTGGTCGATAGGTTGGCTGGCTGGCTGTTTCTGGCTTGGTGGGCGAGCGGGGGGTAGGGTTTGGTTTGTTGGCTGCCTGGCAGGGTTGGTTTGCTGGCTTTCTTGTTAGTTGGTTGGTTTCTTGGTTAATTGGTTGGTCGATAGGTTGGCTGGCTGGCTGTTTCTGGCTTGGTGGGCGAGCGGGTGGTAGGGTTTGGTTTGTTGGCTGCCTGGCAGGGTTGGTTGGCTGACTGTCTAGTTAGTTGGTTGGTTGGTTGGTTGGTTAATTGGTTGGTCGTTAGGTTGGCTGGCTGGCTGTTTCTGGCTTGTTGGGTGAGCGGGTGGTAGGGTTTGGTTTGTTGGCTGCCTGGCAGGGTTGGTTGGCCGGCTGTCTAGTTAGTTGGTTGGTTGTTTGGTTAATTGGTTGGTCGATAGGTTGGCTGGCTGGCTGTTTCTGGCTTGGTGGGTGAGCGGGTGGTAGGGTTTGTTTTGTTGGCTGCCTGGCAAGTTTGGTTGGCTTGCTGTCTAGTTAGTTGGTAGGTTTTTTGGTTAATTGGTTGGTCGATAGTTTGGCTGGCTGGCTGTTTCTGGCTTGGGGGTGAGCGGGTGGTAGGGTTTGGTTTGCTGGCTGCCTGGCAGGGTTGGTTGGCGGGCTGACTATTTATTTGTTTAATTGGTTGGTGTATAGGCTGACTGGCTGGCTGGCTTGGTGGGTGAGCGGATGGTAGGGTTTGGCTTGTTGGCTGCCTGGCAGGGTTGGTTGGCTGGCGGTCTAGTTAGTTGGTTGGTTGGTTAGTTAACTGGTTGGTTGATAGGTTGGCTGGCTGTCTGGCTGGCTTGGTGGATGAGCGGGTGGTAGGGTTTAGTTTGTTGGCTGCCTGGCAGGTTTGGTTGACTGGCTGTCTAGTTAGTTGGTTGGTTGGTTAATTGGTTGGTTGATAGGTTGTCTGGCTGGCTGACTGGTTTGGTGGGTGAGCGGGAGGTAGATTTTGGTTTGTTGGCTGCCTGGCAGCGTTGGTAGGCTGGCTGTCTAGTTAGTTGGTTGGTTGGTTGATAATTTGGCTGGCTGGCTGGCTGGCTTGGTGGGTGAGCGGGTGGTAGGTTTTGGTTTGTTGGCTGCCTGGCAGGGTTGGTTGGCTGGCTGTCTAGTTAGTTGGCTGGTTGGTTGGTTAATTGGTTAGTTGATAGGTTGGCTGGCTGGCTTGGTGGGTGAGCGGGTGATAGGGTTTGATTTGTTAGCTGCCTGGCAGGGTTGGTTGGCTGGCTGTCTATTTAGTTGTTTAATTGTTTGGTGTATAGGTTGGCTGGCTGTCTAGTTAGGTGGTTGGTTAATTGGTTGGTTGATAGGCTGGCTGACTGGCTGGCTGGCTTGGTGGGTGAGTGGGTGGTAGGGTTTGGTTTTTTGGCTGCCTGGCAGGGTTGGTTGGCTGGCTGTCTAATTAGTTGGTAGGTAATTGTTTTGGGATAGTTTGGCTGGCTGGCTGGCTGGCTGGCTGGCTTGGTGGGTGAGCGGGTGGTAGTGTTTGGTTTGTTGGCTGCCTGGCAGGGTTGGTTGGCTTGCTGTCTAGTTAGTTGGTTGGTTGGTTGGTTAATTGGGTGGTCGATAAGTTGGCTGGCTGGCTGTTTCTGGCTTGGTGGGCGAGCGGGTGGTAGGGTTTGGTTTGTTGGCTGCCTGGCAGGGTTGGTTGACTGACTGTCTAGTTAGTTGGTTGGTTGGTTGGGTGGTTAAATGGTTGGTCGATAGGTTGGCTGGCTGGATGTTTCTGGCTTGGTGGGTGAGCGGGTGGTAGGGTTTGGTTTGTTGGCTGCCTGGCAGGGTTGGTTGGCTGGCTGTCTAGTTAGTTGGTTGGTTGGTTGGTTAATTGGTTGGTCGATAGGTTGGCTGGCTGGCTGTTTCTGGCTTGGTGGGTGAGCGGGTGGTAGGGTTTGGTTTGTTGGCTGCCTGGCAGGGTTGGTTGGCTGGCTGTCTAGTTGTTGGTTGGTTGGTTGGTTAATTGGTTGGTCGATAGATTGGCTCGCTGGCTGTTTCTTGCTTGGTGGGCGAGCGGGTGGTAGGGTTTGGTTTGTTGGCTGCATGGCAGGGTTGTTTGGCTGGATGTCTAGTTAGTTGGTTGGTTGGTTGGTTAATTGGTTGGTCGATAGGTTGGCTGGCTGGCTGTTTCTGGCTTGGTGGGTAAGCGGGTGGTAGGGTTTGGTTTGTTGGCTGCCTGGCAGGGTTGGTTGGCTGGCTGTCTAGTTAGTTGGTTTGTTGGTTGGTTAATTGGTTGGTCGATAGGTTGGCTGGCTGGCTGTTTCTGGCTTGGTGGGCGAGCGGGTGGTAGGGTTTGGTTTGTTGGCTGCCTGGCAGGGTTGGTTGGCTGGCTTTCTTGTTAGTTGGTTGGTTTCTTGGTTAATTGGTTGGTCGATAGTTTGGCTGGCTGGCTGTTTCTGGCTTGGTGGGCGAACGGGTGGTAGGGTTTGGTTTGTTGGCTGCCTGGCAGGGTTGGTTGGCTGACTGTCTAGTTAGTTGGTTGGTTGGTTGGTTAATTGGTTGGTCGATAGGTTGGCTGGCTGGCTGTTTCTGGCTTGTTGGGTGAGCGGGTGGTAGGGTTTGGTTTGTTGGCTGCCTGGCAGGGTTTGTTGGCCGGCTGTCTAGTTAGTTGGTTGGTTGGTTGGTTAATTGGTTGGTCGATAGGTTGACTGGCTGGCTGTTTCTGGCTTGGTGGGTGAGCGGGTGGTAGGGTTTGTTTTGTTGGCTGCCTGGCAAGGTTGGTTGGCTTGCTGTCTAGTTAGTTGGTTTTTTTTTTGGTTAAATGGTTGGTCGATAGGTTGACTGGCTATCTGTTTCTGGCTTGGGGGGTGAGCGGGTGGTAGGGTTTGGTTTGTTGGCTGCCTGGTAGGGTTGGTTGGCTTGCTGTCTAGTTAGTTGGTTGGTTTTTTGGTTAATTGGTTGGTCGATAGGGTGGCTGGCTGGCTGTTTCTGGCTTGGTTTGTTGGCTGCCTGGCAGGGTTGGTTGGCTGGCTGTCTAGTTAGTTGGTTGGTTGGTTGGTTAATTGGTTGGTCGATAGGTTGGCTGGCTGGCTGTTTCTGGCTTGGTGGGTGAACGGGTTGTAGGGTTCGGTTTGTTGGCTGGCTGTCTAGTTGTTGGTTTATTGGTTGGTTAATTGGTTGGTCGATAGATTGGCTCGCTGGCTGTTTCTTGCTTGGTGGGTGAGCGGGTGGTAGGGTTTGGTTTCTTGGCTGCATGGCAGGGTTGGTTGGCTGGATGTCTAGTTAGTTGGTTGGTTGGTTGGTTAATTGGTTGGTCGATAGGTTGGCTGGCTGGCTGTTTCTGGCTTGGTGGGTGAGCGGGTGGTAGGGTTTGGTTTGTTGGCTGCCTGGCAGGGTTGGTTGGCTGGCTGTCTAGTTAGTTGGTTTGTTGGTTGGTTAATTGGTTGGTCGATAGGTTGGATGGCTGGCTGTTTCTACCTTGGTGGGCGAGCGGGTGGTAGGGTTTGGTTTGTTGGCTGCCTGGCAGGGTTGGTTGGCTGGCTTTCTTGTTAGTTGGTTGGTTTCTTGGTTAATTGGTTGTTCGTTAGTTTGGCTGGCTGGCTGTTTCTGGCTTGGTGGGCGAACGGGTGGTAGGGTTTGGTTTGTTGGCTGCCTGGTAGGGTTGGTTGGCTTGCTGTCTAGTTAGTTGGTTGGTTTTTTGGTTAATTGGTTGGTCGATAGGGAGGCTGGCTGGCTGTTTCTGGCTTGGTGGGTGAGCGGGTGGTAGGGTTTGGTTTGTTGGCTGCCTAGCAGGGTTGGTTGGCTGGCTGTCTAGTTAGTTGGTTGGTTGGTTGGTTAATTGGTTGGTCGATAGTTTGGCTGGCTGGCTGTTTCTGGCTTGGTGGGTGAACGGGTTGTAGGGTTTGGTTTGTTGGCTGCCTGGCAGGGTTGGTTGGCTGGCTGTCTAGTTAGTTGGTTGGTTGGTTGGTGAATTGGTTGGTCGATAGGTTGGCTGGCTGGCTGTTTCTGGCTTGGTGGGTGAGCGGGTGGTAGGGTTTGGTTTGTTGGCTGCCTGGCAGGGTTGGTCGGCTTGCTGTCTAGTTAGTTGGTTGGTTGGTTAATTGGTTGGTCGATAGGTTGGCTGGCTGGCTGTTTCTGGCTTGGTGGGTGAGCAGGTGGTAGGGTTTGGTTTGTTGGCTGCCTGGCAGGGTTGGTTGGCTGGCTGTCTAGTTAGTTGGTTGGTTGGTTGGTTAATTGTTTGGTCGATAGGTTGACTGGCTGGCTGTTTCTGGCTTGGTGGGTGAGCGGGTGGTAGGGTTTGGTTTGTTGGCTGCCTGGCAGGGTTGGTTGGCCGGCTGTCTAGTTAGTTGGTTGGTTGTTTGGTTAATTGGTTGGTCGATAGGTTGGCTGGCTGGCTGTTTCTGGCTTGGTGGGTGAGCGGGTGGTAGGGTTTGTTTTGTTGGCTGCCTGGCAAGTTTGGTTGGCTTGCTGTCTAGTTAGTTGGTAGGTTTTTTGGTTAATTGGTTGGTCGATAGTTTGGCTGGCTGGCTGTTTCTGGCTTGGGGGTGAGCGGGTGGTAGGGTTTGGTTTGCTGGCTGCCTGGCAGGGTTGGTTGGCGGGCTGACTATTTAGTTGTTTAATTGGTTGGTGTATAGGCTGACTGGCTGGCTGGCTTGGTGGGTGAGCGGATGGTAGGGTTTGGCTTGTTGGCTGCCTGGCAGGGTTGGTTGGCTGGCGGTCTAGTTAGTTGGTTGGTTGGTTAGTAAACTGGTTGGTTGATAGGTTGGCTGGCTGTCTGGCTGGCTTGGTGGATGAGCGGGTGGTAGGGTTTAGTTTGTTGGCTGCCTTGCAGGTTTGGTTGACTGGCTGTCTAGTTAGTTGGTTGGTTGGTTGGTTAATTGGTTGGTTGATAGGTTGTCTGGCTGGCTGACTGGTTTGGTGGGTGAGCGGGTGGTAGATTTTGGTTTGTTGGCTGCCTGGCAGCGTTGGTTGGCTGGCTGTCTAGTTAGTTGGTTGGTTGGTTGATAATTTGGCTGGCTCGCTGGCTGGCTTGGTTAGTGAGCGGGTGGTAGGGTTTGGTTTGTTGGCTGCCTGGCAGGGTTGGTTGGCTGGCTGTCTAGTTAGTTGGCTGGTTGGTTGGTTAATTGGTTGGTTGATAGGTTGGCTGGCTGGCTTGGTGGGTGAGCGGGTGGTAGGGTTTGATTTGTTAGCTGCCTGGCTGGGTTGGTTGGCTGGCTGTCTATTTAGTTGTTTAATTGGTTGGTGTATAGGTTGGCTGGCTGTCTAGTTAGGTGGTTGGTTAATTGGTTGGTTGATAGGCTGGCTGACTGGCTGGCTGGCTTGGTGGGTGAGTGGGTGATAGGGTTTGGTTTTTTGGCTGCCTGGCAGGGTTGGTTGGCTGGCTGTCTAATTAGTTGGTAGGTAATTGTTTTGGGATAGTTTGGCTGGCTGGCTGGCTGGCTGGCTGGCTTGGTGGGTGAGCGGGTGGTAGTGTTTGGTTTGTTGGCTGCCTGGCAGGGTTGGTTGGCTTGCTGTCTAGTTAGTTGGTTGGTTGGTTGGTTAATTGGGTGGTCGATAAGTTGGCTGGCTGGCTGTTTCTGGCTTGGTGGGCGAGCGGGTGGTAGGGTTTGGTTTGTTGGCTGCCTGGCAGGGTTGGTTGACTGACTGTCTAGTTAGTTGTTTGGTTGGTTGGGTGGTTAAATGGTTGGTCGATAGGTTGGCTGGCTGGATGTTTCTGGCTTGGTGGGTGAGCGGGTGGTAGGGTTTGGTTTGTTGGCTGCCTGGCAGGGTTGGTTGTCTGGCTGTCTAGTTAGTTGGTTGGTTGGTTGGTTAATTGGTTGGTCGATAGGTTGGCTGGCTGGCTGTTTCTGGCTTGGTGGGTGAGCGGGTGGTAGGGTTTGGTTTGTTGGCTGCCTGGCAGGGTTGGTTGGCTGGCTGTCTAGTTGTTGGTTGGTTGGTTGGTTAATTGGTTGGTCGATAGATTGGCTCGCTGGCTGTTTCTTGCTTGGTGGGCGAGCGGGTGGTAGGGTTTGGTTTGTTGGCTGCATGCAGGGTTGGTTGGCTGGATGTCTAGTTAGTTGGTTGGTTGGTTGGTTAATTGGTTGGTCGATAGGTTGGCTGGCTGGCTGTTTCTGGCTTGGTGGGTAAGCGGGTGGTAGGGTTTGGTTTGTTGGCTGCCTGGCAGGGTTGGTTGGCTGGCTGTCTAGTTAGTTGGTTTGTTGGTTGGTTAATTGGTTGGTCGATAGGTTGGCTGGCTGGCTGTTTCAGGCTTGGTGGGCGAGCGGGTGGTAGGGTTTGGTTTGTTGGCTGCCTGGCAGGGTTGGTTGGCTGGCTTTCTTGTTAGTTGGTTGGTTTCTTGGTTAATTGGTTGGTCGATAGTTTGGCTGGCTGGCTGTTTCTGGCTTGGTGGGCGAACGGGTGGTAGGGTTTTGTTTGTTGGCTGCCTGGCAGGGTTGGTTGGCTGACTGTCTAGTTAGTTGGTTGGTTGGTTGGTTAATTGGTTGGTCGATAGGTTGGCTGGCTGGCTGTTTCTGGCTTGTTGGGTGAGCGGGTGGTAGGGTTTGGTTTGTTGGCTGCCTGGCAGGGTTTGTTGGCCGGCTGTCTAGTTAGTTGGTTGGTTGGTTGGTTAATTGGTTGGTCGATAGGTTGACTGGCTGGCTGTTTCTGGCTTGGTGGGTGAGCGGGTGGTAGGGTTTGTTTTGTTGGCTGCCTGGCAAGGTTGGTTGGCTTGCTGTCTAGTTAGTTGGATTTTTTTTTGGTTAAATGGTTGGTCGATAGGTTGGCTGGCTATCTGTTTCTGGCTTGGGGGGTGAGCGGGTGGTGGGGTTTGGTTTGTTGGCTGCCTGGTAGGGTTGGTTGGCTTGCTGTCTAGTTAGTTGGTTGGTTTTTTGGTTAATTGGTTGGTCGATAGGGTGGCTGGCTGGCTGTTTCTGGCTTGGTTTGTTGGCTGCCTGGCAGGGTTGGTTGGCTGGCTGTCTAGTTAGTTGGTTGGTTGGTTGGTTGGTTCGTTGGTTAATTGGTTGGTCGATAGTTTGGCTGGCTGGCTGTTTCTGGCTTGGTGGGTGAACGGGTTGTAGGGTTTGGTTTGTTGGCTGGCTGTCTAGTTGTTGGTTGGTTGGTTGGTTAATTGGTTGGTCAATAGATTGGCTCGCTGGCTGTTTCTTGCTTGGTGGGTGAGCGGGTGGTAGGGTTTGGTTTGTTGGCTGCATGGCAGGGTTGGTTGGCTGGATGTCTAGTTAGTTGGTTGGTTGGTTGGTTAATTGGTTGGTCGATAGGTTGGCTGGCTGGCTGTTTCTGGCTTGGTGGGTGAGCGGGTGGTAGGGTTTGGTTTGTTGGCTGCCTGGCAGGGTTGGTTGGCTGGCTGTCTAGTTAGTTGGTTTGTAGGTTGGTTAATTGGATGGTCGATAGGTTGGATGGCTGGCTGTTTCTACCTTGGTGGGCGAGCGGGTGGTAGGGTTTGGTTTGTTGGCTGCCTGGCAGGGTTGGTTGGCTGGCTTTCTTGTTAGTTGGTTGGTTTCTTGGTTAATTGGTTGTTCGTTAGTTTGGCTGGCTGGCTGTTTCTGGCTTGGTGGGCGAACGGGTGGTAGGGTTTGGTTTGTTGGCTGCCTGGTAGGGTTGGTTGGCTTGCTGTCTAGTTAGTTGGTTGGTTTTTTGGTTAATTGGTTGGTCGATAGGTTGGCTGGCTGGCTGTTTCTGGCTTGGTGGGTGAGCGGGTGGTAGGGTTTGGTTTGTTGGCTGCCTAGCAGGGTTGGTTGGCTGGCTGTCTAGTTAGTTGGTTGGTTGGTTGGTTAATTGGTTGGTCGATAGTTTGGCTGGCTGGCTGTTTCTGGCTTGGTGGTCGAACGGGTTGTAGGGTTTGGTTTGTTGGCTGCCTGGCAGGGTTGGTTGGCTGGCTGTCTAGTTAGTTGGTTGGTTGGTTGGTGAATTGGTTGGTCGATAGGTTGGCTGGCTGGCTGTTTCTGGCTTGGTGGGTGAGCGGGTGGTAGGGTTTGGTTTGTTGGCTGCCTGGCAGGGTTGGTCGGCTTGCTGTCTAGTTAGTTGGTTGGTTGGTTAATTGGTTGGTCGATAGGTTGGCTGGCTGTCTAGTTAGTTGGTTGGTTGGTTGGTTAATTGTTTGGTCGATAGGTTGACTGGCTGGCTGTTTCTGGCTTGGTGGGTGAGCGGGTGGTAGGGTTTGGTTTTTTGGCTGCCTGGCAGGGTTGGTTGGCTGGCTGTCTAGTTAGTTGGTTGGTTAGTTAATTGGTTGGTCGATAGGTTGGCTGGCAGGCTGTTTCTGGCTTGGTGGGGGAGCGATTGGTAGGGTTTGGTTTGTTGGCTGCCTGGCAGGGTTGGTTGGCTGGCTGTCTAGTTAGTTGGTTGGTTGGCTGGTTAATTGGTTGGTCGATAGGTTGGCTGGGTGGCTGTTTCTGGCTTGGTGGGTAAGCGAGTGGTAGGGTTTGGTTTCTTTCCTGCCTGGAAGGGTTGGTTGGCTGGCTGTCTAGTTAGTTGGTTGGTTGGTTGGTTGGTTAATTGGTTGGTCGATAGGTTGGCTGGCTGTTTCTGGCATGGTGGGTGAGCGGGTGGTAGGGTTTGGTTTGTTGGCTGCCTGGCAGGGTTGGTTGGCTGGCTGTCTAGTTAGTTGGTTGGTTGGTTGGTTAATTGGTTGGTCGATAGGTTGGCTGGCTGGCTGTTTCTGGCTTGGTGGGTGAGCGGGGGGTAGGGTTTGGTTTGTTGACTGCCTGGCAGGGTTCGTTGGCTGGCTGTCTTGTTGTTGGTTGGTTGGTTGGTTAATTGGTTGGTCGATAGGTTGGCTGGCTGGCTGTTTCTGGCTTGGTGGGCGAGCCGTTGGTAGGGTTTGGTTTGTTGGCTGCCTGGCAGGGTTGGTTAGCTGGCTTTCTTGTTAGTTGGTTGGTTTTTTGGTTAATTGGTTGGTCGATAGTTTAGCTGGCTGGCTGTTTCTGGCTTGGTGGGCGAACGGGTGGTAGGGTTTGGTTTGTTGGATGCCTGGCAGGGTTGGTTGGCTGACTGTCTAGTTAGTTGGTTGGTTAGTTGGTTGGTTAATTGGTTGGTCGATAGGTTGGTTGGCTGCTGTTTCTGGCTTGTTGGGTGAGCGGGTGGTAGGGTTTGGTTTGTTGGCTGCCTGCCAGGGTTGGTTGGATGGCTGTCTAGTTAGTTGGTTGGTTGGTTGGTTAATTGGTTGGTCGATAGGTTGGCTGGCTGGCTGTTTCTGGCTTGGTGGGCGAACGGGTGGTAGGGTTTGGTTTGTTGGCTGCCTGGCAGGGTTGGTTGGCTGACTGTCTAGTTAGTTGGTTGGTTGGTTGGTTGGTTAATTGGTTGGTCGATAGGTTGGCTGGCTGGCTGTTTCTGGCTTGGTGGGCGAACGGGTGGTAGGGTTTGGTTTGTTGGCTGCCTGGCAGGGTTGGTTGGCTGACTGTCTAGTTAGTTGGTTGGTTGGTTGGTTGGTTAATTGGTTGGTCGATAGGTTGGCTGGCTGGATGTTTCTGGCTTGGTGGGTGAGCGGGTGGTAGGGTTTGGTTTGTTGGCTGCCTGGCAGGGTTGGTTGGCTGGCTGTCCATTTAGTTAGTTGGTTGGTTGATAGAGTGGCTGGCTGGCTGTCTGGCTGGCTGGCTTGGTGGGTGAGCGGATGGTAGGGTTTGTTTTGTTGACTGCCTGGCAGGGTTGGTTGGCTGGCTGTCTAGTTAGTTGGTAGGTTAATTGTTTTGGGATAGTTTGGCTGGCTGGCTGGCTTGGTGGGTGAGAGGGTGGTAGGGTTTGGTTTGCTGGCTGCCTGGCAGGGTTGGTTGGCTGGCTGTCCATTTAGTTAGTTGGTTAGTTGGTTGGTTGATAGAGTGGCTGGCTGGCTGGCTGGCTTGGTGGGTGAGCGGATGGTAGCGTTTGTTTTGTTGACTGCCTGACAAAGTTGGTTGGCTGGGTGTCTATTTAGTTGGTTGGTTGATAGGTTGGCTGGCTAGGTGGGTGAGCGGGTGGTAGTGTTTGGTTTGTTGACAGCCTGGCAGGGTTGGTTGGCTGGCTGTCTAGTTAGTTGGTTGGTTGGATGGTTAATTGGGTGGTTGATAGGTTGGCTTGGTGGGTGAGCGGGTGGTAGGGTTTGGTTTGTTGGCTGCCTGGCAGGGTTGGTTGGCTGGCTGTCTAGTTAGTTGGTTGGTTAGTTAATTGGTTGGTCGATAGGTTGGCTGGCAGGCTGTTTCTGGCTTGGTGGGCGAGCGATTGGTAGGGTTTGGTTTGTTGGCTGCCTGGCAGGGTTGGTTGGCTGGCTGTCTAGTTAGTTGGTTGGTTGGTTGGTTAATTGGTTGGTCGATAGGTTGGCTGGGTGGCTGTTTCTGGCTTGGTGGGTAAGCGGGTGGTAGGGTTTGGTTTCTTTCCTGCCTGGAAGGGTTGGTTGGCTGGCTGTCTAGTTAGTTGGTTGGTTGGTTGGTTGGTTAATTGGTTGGTCCATAGGTTGGCTGGCTGTTTCTGGCTTGGTGGGTGAGCGGGTGGTAGGGTTTGGTTTGTTGGCTGCCTGGCAGGGTTGGTTGGCTGGCTGTCTAGTTAGTTGGTTGGTTGGTTGGTTAATTGGTTGGTCGATAGGTTGGCTGGCTGGCTGTTTCTGGCTTGGTGGGTGAGCGGGGGGTAGGGTTTGGTTTGTTGACTGCCTGGCAGGGTTCGTTGAATGGCTGTCTTGTTGTTGGTTGGTTGGTTGGTTAATTGGTTGGTCGATAGGTTGGCTGGCTGGCTGTTTCTGGCTTGGTGGGCGAGCCGTTGGTAGGGTTTGGTTTGTTGGCTGCCTGGCAGGGTTGGTTAGCTGGCTTTCTTGTTAGTTGGTTGGTTTTTTGGTTAATTGGTTGGTCGATAGTTTGGCTGGCTGGCTGTTTCTGGCTTGGTGGGCGAACGGGTGGTAGGGTTTGGTTTGTTGGCTGCCTGGCAGGGTTGGTTGGCTGACTGTCTAGTTAGTTGGTTGGTTAGTTGGTTGGTTGGCTGCTGTTTCTGGCTTGTTGGGTGAGCGGGTGGTAGGGTTTGGTTTGTTGGCTGCCTGCCAGGGTTGGTTGGATGGTTGTCTAGTTAGTTGGTTGGTTGGTTGGTTAATTGGTTGGTCGATAGGTTGGCTGGCTGGCTGTTTCTGGCTTGGTGGGCGAACGGGTGGTAGGGTTTGGTTTGTTGGCTGCCTGGCAGGGTTGGTTGGCTGACTGTCTAGTTAGTTGGTTGGTTGGTTGGTTGGTTAATTGGTTGGTCGATAGGTTGGCTGGCTGGCTGTTTCTGGCTTGGTGGGCGAACGGGTGGTAGGGTTTGGTTTGTTGGCTGCCTGGCAGGGTTGGTTGGCTGACTGTCTAGTTAGTTGGTTGGTTGGTTGGTTGGTTGGTTGGTTAATTGGTTGGTCGATAGGTTGGCTGGCTGGATGTTTCTGGCTTGGTGGGTGAGCGGGTGGTAGGGTTTGGTTTGTTGGCTGCCTGGCAGGGTTGGTTGGCTGGCTGTCCATTTAGTTAGTTGGTTAGTTGGTTGGTTGATAGAGTGGCTGGCTGGCTGGCTGGCTGGCTTGGTGGGTGAGCGGATGGTAGGGTTTGTTTTGTTGACTGCCTGGCAGGGTTGGTTGGCTGGCTGTCTAGTTAGTTGGTAGGTTAATTGTTTTGGGATAGTTTGGCTGGTTGGCTGGCTAGGTGGGTGAGCGGGTGGTAGTGTTTGGTTTGTTGACAGCCTGGCAGGGTTTTTTGGCTGGCTGTCTAGTTAGTTGGTTGGTTGGATGGTTAATTGGGTGGTTGATAGGTTGGCTGGCTGGCTGGTTGGCTTGGTGGGTGAGCGGGTGGTAGGGTTTTGTTTGTTGGCTGCCTGGCGGGGTTGGTTGGCTGGCTGTCTAGTTAGTTGGTTTGTTGGTTAGTTAACTGGTTGGTTAATAGGTTGGCTGGCTGTCTGACTGGCTTGGTGATGAGCGGGTGGTAGGGTTTGGTTTGTTGGCTGCCTGGCAGGTTTAATTGGCTGGCTGTCTAGTTAGTTGGTTGGTTGGTTGGTTGGTTAATTGGTTGGTTGATAGGTTGTCTGGCTGGCTGGCTGGCTTGGTGTGTGAGCGGGTGGTAGGGTTTGGTTTGCTGGCTGCCTGGCAGGGTTGATTGGCTGGCTGACTATTTAGTTGTTTAATTGGTTGGTGTATAGGCTGGCTGGCTGGCTGGCTTGGTGGGTGAGCGGATGGTAGGGTTTGGCTTGTTGGCTGCCTGGCAGGGTTGGTTGGCTGGCGGTCTAGTTAGTTGGTTGGTTGGTTAGTTAACTGGTTGGTTGATAGGTTGGCTGGCTGTCTGGCTGGCTTGGTGGATGAGCGGGTGGTAGGGTTTAGTTTGTTAAGTGCCTGGAAGTTTGGTTGACTGGCTGTCTAGTTAGTTGGTTGGTTGGTTGGCTGATAGGTTGTCTGGCTGACTGACTGGTTTGGTGGGTGAGCGGGTGGTAGATTTTGGTTTGTTGGCTGCCTGGCAGAGTTGGTTGGCTGGCTGTCTAGTTAGGTGGTTGGTTAATTGGTTGGTTGATAGGCTGGCAGACTGGCTGGCTGGCTTGGTGGGTGAGTGGGTGGTAGGGTTTGGTTTTTTGGCTGCCTGGCAGGGTTGGTTGGCTGGCTGTCTAATTAGTTGGTAGGTAATTGTTTTGGGATAGTTTGGCTGGCTGGCATGGTGGGTGAGCGGGTGGTAGTGTTTGGTTTGTTGGCTGCCTGGCAGGGTTGGTTGGCTTGCTGTCTAATTAGTTGGTTGGTTGGTTGGTTAATTGGTTGGTCGATAGGTTGGCTGGCTGGCTGTTTCTGGCTTGGTGGGCGAGCGGGTGGTAGGGTTTGGTTTGTTGGCTGCATGGCAGGGTTGGTTGGCTGGATGTCTAGTTAGTTGGTTGGTTGGTTGGTTAATTGGTTGGTCGATAGGTTGGCTGGCTGGCTGTTTCTGGCTTGGTGGGTGAGCGGGTGGTAGGGTTTGGTTTGTTGGCTGCCTGGCAGGGTTGGTTGGCTGGCTGTCTAGTTAGTTAGTTTGTTGGTTGGTTAATTGGTTGGTCGATAGGTTGGATGGCTGGCTGTTTCTGGCTTGGTGGGCGACCGGGTGGTAGGGTTTGGTTTGTTGGCTGCCTGGCAATGTTGGTTGGCTGGTTTTCTTGTTAGTTGGTTGGTTTCTTGGTTAATTGGTTGTTCGTTAGTTTGGCTGGCTGGCTGTTTCTGGCTTGGTGGGCGAACGGGTGGTAGGGTTTGGTTTGTTGGCTGCCTGGCAGGGTTGGTTGGCTGTCTGTTTCGTAGTTGGTTGGTTGGTTGGTGAATTGGTTGGTCGATAGTTTGGCTGGCTGGCTGTTTCTGGCTTGGTGGGTGAGCGGGTGGTAGGGTTTGGTTTGTTGGCTGCCTGGCAGGGTTCGTTGGCTTGCTGTCTAGTTAGTTGGTTGGTTGGTTGGTTAATTGGTTGGTCGATAGGTTGGCTGGCTGGCTGTTTCTGGCTTGGTGGGTGAGCGGGGGGTAGGGTTTGGTTTGTTGACTGCCTGGCAGGGTTCTTTGAATGGCTGTCTTGTTGTTGGTTGGTTGGTTGGTTAATTGGTTGGTCGATAGGTTGGCTGGCTGGCTGTTTCTGGCTTGGTGGGCGAGCCATTGGTAGGGTTTGGTTTGTTGGCTGCCTGGCAGGGTTGGTTAGCTGGCTTTCTTGTTAGTTGGTTGGTTTTTGGTTAATTGGTTGGTCGATAGTTTGGCTGGCTGGCTGTTTCTGGCTTGGTGGGCGAACGGGTGGTAGGGTTTGGTTTGTTGGCTGCCTGGCAGGGTTGGTTGGCTGACTGTCTAGTTAGTTGGTTGGTTGGTTGGTTGGTTAATTGGTTGGTCGATAGGTTGGCTGGCTGGCTGTTTCTGGCTTGGTGGGCGAACGGGTGGTAGGGTTTGGTTTGTTGGCTGCCTGGCAGGGTTGGTTGGCTGAATGTCTAGTTAGTTGGTTGGTTGGTTGGTTGGTTGGTTAATTGGTTGGTCGATAGGTTGGCTGGCTGGATGTTTCTGGCTTGGTAGGTGAGCGGGTGGTAGGGTTTGGTTTGTTGGCTGCCTGGCAGGGTTGGTTGGCTGGCTGTCCATTTAGTTAGTTGGTTAGTTGGTTGGTTGATAGAGTGGCTGGCTGGCTGGCTGGCTGGCTTGGTGGGTGAGCGGATGGTAGGGTTTGTTTTGTTGACTGCCTGGCAGGGTTGGTTGGCTGGCTGTCTAGTTAGTTGGTAGGTTAATTGTTTTGGGATAGTTTGGCTGGCTGGCTGGCTTGGTGGGTGAGAGGGTGGTAGGGTTTGGTTTGCTGGCTGCCTGGCAGGGTTGGTTGGCTGGCTGTCCATTTAGTTAGTTGGTTAGTTGGTCGGTTGATAGAGTGGCTGGCTGGCTGGCTGGCTGGCTTGGTGGGTGAGCGGATGGTAGCGTTTGTTTTGTTGACTGCTTGGCAAAGTTGGTTGGCTGGGTGTCTATTTAGTTGGTTGGTTGATAGGTTGGCTGGCTAGGTGGGTGAGCGGGTGGTAGTGTTTGGTTTGTTGACAGCCTGGCAGGGTTGGTTGGCAGGCTGTCTAGTTAGTTGGTTGGTTGGATGGTTAATTGGGTGGTTGATAGGTTGGCTGGCTGGCTGGTTGGCTTGGTGGGTGAGCGGGTGGTAGGGTTTTGTTTGTTGGCTGCCTGGCGGGGTTGGTTGGCTGGCTGTCTAGTTAGTTGGTTTGTTGGTTAGTTAACTGGTTGGTTAATAGGTTGGCTGGCTGTCTGACTGGCTTGGTGATGAGCAGGTGGTAGGGTTTGGTTTGTTGGCTGCCTGGCAGGTTTAATTGGCTGGCTGTCTAGTTAGTTGGTTGGTTGGTTGGTTGGTTAATTGGTTGGTTGATAGGTTGTCTGGCTGGCTGGCTGGCTTGGTGTGTGAGCGGGTGGTAGGGTTTGGTTTGCTGGCTGCCTGGCAGGGTTGATTGGCTGGCTGACTATTTAGTTGTTTAATTGGTTGGCGTATAGGCTGGCTGGCTGGCTGGCTTGGTGGGTGAGCGGATGGTAGGGTTTGGCTTGTTGGCTGCCTGGCAGGGTTGGTTGGCTGGCGGTCTAGTTAGTTGGTTGGTTGGTTAGTTAACTGGTTGGTTGAAAGGTTGGCTGGCTGTCTGGCTGGCTTGGTGGATGAGCGGGTGGTAGGGTTTAGTTTGTTGGCTGCCTTGCAGGTTTGGTTGACTGGCTGTCTAGTTAGTTGGTTGGTTGGTTGGCTGATAGGTTGTCTGGCTGACTGACTGGTTTGGTGGGTGAGCGGGTGGTAGATTTTGGTTTGTTGGCTGCCTGGCAGAGTTGGTTGGCTGGCTGTCTAGTTAGGTGGTTGGTTAATTGGTTGGTTGATAGGCTGGCTGACTGGCTGGCTGGCTTGGTGGGTGAGTGGGTGGTAGGGTTTGGTTTGTTGGCTGGCTGTCTAGTTGTTGGTTGGTTGGTTGGTTAATTGGTTGGTCGATAGATTGGCTCGCTGGCTGTTTCTTGCTTGGTGGGCGAGCGGGTGGTAGGGTTTGGTTTGTTGGCTGCATGCAGGGTTGGTTGGCTGGATGTCTAGTTAGTTGGTTGGTTGGTTGGTTAATTGGTTGGTCGATAGGTTGGCTGGCTGGCTGTTTCTGGCTTGGTGGGTAAGCGGGTGGTAGGGTTTGGTTTGTTGGCTGCCTGGCAGGGTTGGTTGGCTGGCTGTCTAGTTAGTTGGTTTGTTGGTTGGTTAATTGGTTGGTCGATAGGTTGGCTGGCTGGCTGTTTCTGGCTTGGTGGGCGAGCGGGTGGTAGGGTTTGGTTTGTTGGCTGCCTGGCAGGGTTGGTTGGCTGGCTTTCTTGTTAGTTGGTTGGTTTCTTGGTTAATTGGTTGGTCGATAGTTTGGCTGGCTGGCTGTTCCTGGCTTGGTGGGCGAACGGGTGGTAGGGTTTGGTTTGTTGGCTGCCTGGCAGGGTTGGTTGGCTGACTGTCTAGTTAGTTGGTTGGTTGGTTGGTTAATTGGTTGGTCGATAGGTTGGCTGGCTGGCTGTTTCTGGCTTGTTGGGTGAGCGGGTGGTAGGGTTTGGTTTGTTGGCTGCCTGGCAGGGTTTGTTGGCCGGCTGTCTAGTTAGTTGGTTGGTTGGTTGGTTAATTGGTTGGTCGATAGGTTGACTGGCTGGCTGTTTCTGGCTTGGTGGGTGAGCGGGTGGTAGGGTTTGTTTTGTTGGCTGCCTGGCAAGGTTGGTTGGCTTGCTGTCTAGTTAGTTGGTTTTTTTTTTGGTTAAATGGTTGGTCGATAGGTTGGCTGGCTATCTGTTTCTGGCTTGGGGGGTGAGCGGGTGGTGGGGTTTGGTTTGTTGGCTGCCTGGCAGGGTTGGTTGGCTGGCTGTCTAGTTAGTTAGTTTGTTGGTTGGTTAATTGGTTGGTCGATAGGTTGGATGGCTGGCTGTTTCTGGCTTGGTGGGCGACCGGGTGGTAGGGTTTGGTTTGTTGGCTGCCTGGCAATGTTGGTTGGCTGGCTTTCTTGTTAGTTGGTTGGTTTCTTGGTTAATTGGTTGTTCGTTAGTTTGGCTGGCTGGCTGTTTCTGGCTTGGTGGGCGAACGGGTGGTAGGGTTTGGTTTGTTGGCTGCTTGGCAGGGTTGGTTGGCTGGCTGTCTAGTTAGTTGGTTGGTTGGTTGGTGAATTGGTTGGTCGATAGTTTGGCTGGCTGGCTGTTTCTGGCTTGGTGGGTGAGCGGGTGGTAGGGTTTGGTTTGTTGGCTGCCTGGCAGGGTTCGTTGGCTTGCTGTCTAGTTAGTTGGTTGGTTGGTTGGTTAATTGGTTGGTCGATAGTTTGGCTGGCTGGCTGTTTCTGGCTTGGTGGGTGAGCGGGGGGTAGGGTTTGGTTTGTTGACTGCCTGGCAGGGTTCTTTGAATGGCTGTCTTGTTGTTGGTTGGTTGGTTGGTTAATTGGTTGGTCGATAGGTTGGCTGGCTGGCTGTTTCTGGCTTGGTGGGCGAGCCATTGGTAGGGTTTGGTTTGTTGGCTGCCTGGCAGGGTTGGTTAGCTGGCTTTCTTGTTAGTTGGTTGGTTTTTTGGTTAATTGGTTGGTCGATAGTTTGGCTGGCTGGCTGTTTCTGGCTTGGTGGGCGAACGGGTGGTAGGGTTTGGTTTGTTGGCTGCCTGGCAGGGTTGGTTGGCTGACTGTCTAGTTAGTTGGTTGGTTGGTTGGTTGGTTGGTTAATTGGTTGGTCGATAGGTTGGCTGGCTGGCTGTTTCTGGCTTGGTGGGCGAACGGGTGGTAGGGTTTGGTTTGTTGGCTGCCTGGCAGGGTTGGTTGGCTGACTGTCTAGTTAGTTGGTTGGTTGGTTGGTTGGTTGGTTAATTGGTTGGTCGATAGGTTGGCTGGCTGGATGTTTCTGGCTTGGTAGGTGAGCGGGTGGTAGGGTTTGGTTTGTTGGCTGCCTGGCAGGGTTGGTTGGCTGGCTGTCCATTTAGTTAGTTGGTTAGTTGGTTGGTTGATAGAGTGGCTGGCTGGCTTGGTGGGTGAGCGGATGGTAGGGTTTGTTTTGTTGACTGCCTGGCAGGGTTGGTTGGCTGGGTGTCTATTTAGTTGGTTGGTTGATAGGTTGGCTGGCTAGGTGGGTGAGCGGGTGGTAGTGTTTGGTTTGTTGACAGCCTGGCAGGGTTGGTTGGCTGGCTGTCTAGTTAGTTGGTTGGTTGGATGGTTAATTGGGTGGTTGATAGGTTGGCTGGCTGGCTGGTTGGCTTGGTGGGTGAGCGGGTGGTAGGGTTTTGTTTGTTGGCTGCCTGGCGGGGTTGGTTGGCTGGCTGTCTAGTTAGTTGGTTTGTTGGTTAGTTAACTGGTTGGTTAATAGGTTGGCTGGCTGTCTGACTGGCTTGGTGATGAGCGGGTGGTAGGGTTTGGTTTGTTGGCTGCCTGGCAGGTTTAATTGGCTGGCTGTCTAGTTAGTTGGTTGGTTGGTTGGTTGGTTAATTGGTTGGTTGATAGGTTGTCTGGCTGGCTGGCTGGCTTGGTGTGTGAGTGGGTGGTAGGGTTTGGTTTGCTGGCTGCCTGGCAGGGTTGATTGGCTGGCTGACTATTTAGTTGTTTAATTGGTTGGTGTATAGGCTGGCTGGCTGGCTGGCTTGGTGGGTGAGCGGATGGTAGGGTTTGGCTTGTTGGCTGCCTGGCAGGGTTGGTTGGCTGGCGGTCTAGTTAGTTGGTTGGTTGGTTAGTTAACTGGTTGGTTGATAGGTTGGCTGGCTGTCTGGCTGGCTTGGTGGATGAGCGGGTGGTAGGGTTTAGTTTGTTGGCTGCCTGGCAGGTTTGGTTGACTGGCTGTCTAGTTAGTTGGTTGGTTGGTTGGCTGATAGGTTGTCTGGCTGACTGACTGGTTTGGTGGGTGAGCGGGTGGTAGATTTTGGTTTGTTGGCTGCCTGGCAGAGTTGGTTGGCTGGCTGTCTAGTTAGGTGGTTGGTTAATTGGTTGGTTGATAGGCTGGCTGACTGGCTGGCTGGCTTGGTGGGTGAGTGGGTGGTAGGGTTTGGTTTGTTGGCTGCCTGGCAGGGTTGGTTGGCTGGCTGTCTAGTTGTTGGTTGGTTGGTTGGTTAATTGGTTGGTCGATAGATTGGCTCGCTGGCTGTTTCTTGCTTGGTGGGCGAGCGGGTGGTAGGGTTTGGTTTGTTGGCTGCATGCAGGGTTGGTTGGCTGGATGTCTAGTTAGTTGGTTGGTTGGTTGGTTAATTGGTTGGTCGATAGGTTGGCTGGCTGGCTGTTTCTGGCTTGGTGGGTAAGCGGGTGGTAGGGTTTGGTTTGTTGGCTGCCTGGCAGGGTTGGTTGGCTGGCTGTCTAGTTAGTTGGTTTGTTGGTTGGTTAATTGGTTGGTCGATAGGTTGGCTGGCTGGCTGTTTCTGGCTTGGTGGGCGAGCGGGTGGTAGGGTTTGGTTTGTTGGCTGCCTGGCAGGGTTGGTTGGCTGGCTTTCTTGTTAGTTGGTTGGTTTCTTGGTTAATTGGTTGGTCGATAGTTTGGCTGGCTGGCTGTTTCTGGCTTGGTGGGCGAACGGGTGGTAGGGTTTGGTTTGTTGGCTGCCTGGCAGGGTTGGTTGGCTGACTGTCTAGTTAGTTGGTTGGTTGGTTGGTTAATTGGTTGGTCGATAGGTTGGCTGGCTGGCTGTTTCTGGCTTGTTGGGTGAGCGGGTGGTAGGGTTTGGTTTGTTGGCTGCCTGGCAGGGTTTGTTGGCCGGCTGTCTAGTTAGTTGGTTGGTTGGTTGGTTAATTGGTTGGTCGATAGGTTGACTGGCTGGCTGTTTCTGGCTTGGTGGGTGAGCGGGTGGTAGGGTTTGTTTTATTGGCTGCCTGGCAAGGTTGGTTGGCTTGCTGTCTAGTTAGTTGGTTTTTTTTTTGGTTAAATGGTTGGTCGATAGGTTGGCTGGCTATCTGTTTCTGGCTTGGGGGGTGAGCGGGTGGTGGGGTTTGGTTTGTTGGCTGCCTGGTAGGGTTGGTTGGCTTGCTGTCTAGTTAGTTGGTTGGTTTTTTGGTTAATTGGTTGGTCGATAGGGTGGCTGGCTGGCTGTTTCTGGCTTGGTTTGTTGGCTGCCTGGCAGGGTTGGTTGGCTGGCTGTCTAGTTAGTTGGTTGGTTGGTTGGTTGGTTCGTTGGTTAATTGGTTGGTCGATAGTTTGGCTGGCTGGCTGTTTCTGGCTTGGTGGGTGAACGGGTTGTAGGGTTTGGTTTGTTGGCTGGCTGTCTAGTTGTTGGTTGGTTGGTTGGTTAATTGGTTGGTCGATAGATTGGCTCGCTGGCTGTTTCTTGCTTGGTGGGTGAGCGGGTGGTAGGGTTTGGTTTGTTGGCTGCATGGCAGGGTTGGTTGGCTGGATGTCTAGTTAGTTGGTTGGTTGGTTGGTTAATTGGTTGGTCGATAGGTTGGCTGGCTGGCTGTTTCTGGCTTGGTGGGTGAGCGGGTGGTAGGGTTTGGTTTGTTGGCTGCCTGGCAGGGTTGGTTGGCTGGCTGTCTAGTTAGTTGGTTTGTTGGTTGGTTAATTGGTTGGTCGATAGGTTGGATGGCTGGCTGTTTCTACCTTGGTGGGCGAGCGGGTGGTAGGGTTTGGTTTGTTGGCTGCCTGGCAGGGTTGGTTGGCTGGCTTTCTTGTTAGTTGGTTGGTTTCTTGGTTAATTGGTTGTTCGTTAGTTTGGCTGGCTGGCTGTTTCTGGCTTGGTGGGCGAACGGGTGGTAGGGTTTGGTTTGTTGGCTGCCTGGTAGGGTTGGTTGGCTTGCTGTCTAGTTAGTTGGTTGGTTTTTTGGTTAATTGGTTGGTCGATAGGTTGGCTGGCTGGCTGTTTCTGGCTTGGTGGGTGAGCGGGTGGTAGGGTTTGGTTTGTTGGCTGCCTAGCAGGGTTGGTTGGCTGGCTGTCTAGTTAGTTGGTTGGTTGGTTGGTTGGTTAATTGGTTGGTCGATAGTTTGGCTGGCTGGCTGTTTCTGGCTTGGTGGTCGAACGGGTTGTAGGGTTTGGTTTGTTGGCTGCCTGGCAGGGTTGGTTGGCTGGCTGTCTAGTTAGTTGGTTGGTTGGTTGGTGAATTGGTTGGTCGATAGGTTGGCTGGCTGGCTGTTTCTGGCTTGTTGGGTGAGCGGGTGGTAGGGTTTGGTTTGTTGGCTGCCTGGCAGGGTTGGTCGGCTTGCTGTCTAGTTAGTTGGTTGGTTGGTTAATTGGTTGGTCGATAGGTTGGCTGGCTGTCTAGTTAGTTGGTTGGTTGGTTGGTTAATTGTTTGGTCGATAGGTTGACTGGCTGGCTGTTTCTGGCTTGGTGGGTGAGCGGGTGGTAGGGTTTGGTTTGTTGGCTGCCTGGCAGGGTTGGTTGGCTGGTTGTCTAGTTAGTTGGTTGGTTAGTTAATTGGTTGGTCGATAGGTTGGCTGGCAGGCTGTTTCTGGCTTGGTGGGGGAGCGATTGGTAGGGTTTGGTTTGTTGGCTGCCTGGCAGGGTTGGTTGGCTGGCTGTCTAGTTAGTTGGTTGGTTGGCTGGTTAATTGGTTGGTCGATAGGTTGGCTGGGTGGCTGTTTCTGGCTTGGTGGGTAAGCGAGTGGTAGGGTTTGGTTTCTTTCCTGCCTGGAAGGGTTGGTTGGCTGGCTGTCTAGTTAGTTGGTTGGTTGGTTGGTTGGTTAATTGGTTGGTCGATAGGTTGGCTGGCTGTTTCTGGCATGGTGGGTGAGCGGGTGGTAGGGTTTGGTTTGTTGGCTGCCTGGCAGGGTTGGTTGGCTGGCTGTCTAGTTAGTTGGTTGGTTGGTTGGTTAATTGGTTGGTCGATAGGTTGGCTGGCTGGCTGTTTCTGGCTTGGTGGGTGAGCGGGGGGTAGGGTTTGGTTTGTTGACTGCCTGGCAGGGTTCGTTGGCTGGCTGTCTTGTTGTTGGTTGGTTGGTTGGTTAATTGGTTGGTCGATAGTTTAGCTGGCTGGCTGTTTCTGGCTTGGTGGGCGAACGGGTTTTAGGGTTTGGTTTGTTGGATGCCTGGCAGGGTTGGTTGGCTGACTGTCTAGTTAGTTGGTTGGTTAGTTGGTTGGTTAATTGGTTGGTCGATAGGTTGGTTGGCTGCTGTTTCTGGCTTGTTGGGTGAGCGGGTGGTAGGGTTTGGTTTGTTGGCTGCCTGCCATTGTTGGTTGGATGGCTGTCTAGTTAGTTGGTTGGTTGGTTGGTTAATTGGTTGGTCGATAGGTTGGCTGGCTGGCTGTTTCTGGCTTGGTGGGCGAACGGGTGGTAGGGTTTGGTTTGTTGGCTGCCTGGCAGGGTTGGTTGGCTGACTGTCTAGTTAGTTGGTTGGTTGGTTGGTTGGTTAATTGGTTGGTCGATAGGTTGGCTGGCTGGCTGTTTCTGGCTTGGTGGGCGAACGGGTGGTAGGGTTTGGTTTGTTGGCTGCCTGGCAGGGTTGGTTGGCTGACTGTCTAGTTAGTTGGTTGGTTGGTTGGTTGGTTAATTGGTTGGTCGATAGGTTGGCTGGCTGGATGTTTCTGGCTTGGTGGGTGAGCGGGTGGTAGGGTTTGGTTTGTTGGCTGCCTGGCAGGGTTGGTTGGCTGGCTGTCCATTTAGTTAGTTGGTTAGTTGGTTGGTTGATAGAGTGGCTGGCTGGCTGGCTTGGTGGGTGAGCGGATGGTAGGGTTTGTTTTGTTGACTGCCTGGCAGGGTTGGTTGGCTGGCTGTCTAGTTAGTTGGTAGGTTAATTGTTTTGGGATAGTTTGGCTGGCTGGCTGGCTTGGTGGGTGAGAGGGTGGTAGGGTTTGGTTTGCTGGCTGCCTGGCAGGGTTGGTTGGCTGGCTGTCCATTTAGTTAGTTGGTTAGTTGGTTGGTTGATAGAGTGGCTGGCTGGCTGGCTGGCTTGGTGGGTGAGCGGATGGTAGCGTTTGTTTTGTTGACTGCCTGACAAAGTTGGTTGGCTGGGTGTCTATTTAGTTGGTTGGTTGATAGGTTGGCTCGCTAGGTGGGTGAGCGGGTGGTAGTGTTTGGTTTGTTGACAGCCTGGCAGGGTTGGTTGGCTGGCTGTCTAGTTAGTTAGTTGGTTGGTTAGTTAATTGGTTGGTCGATAGGTTGGCTGGCAGGCTGTTTCTGGCTTGGTGGGCGAGCGATTGGTAGGGTTTGGTTTGTTGGCTGCCTGGCAGGGTTGGTTGGCTGGCTGTCTAGTTAGTTGGTTGGTTGGTTGGTTAATTGGTTGGTCGATAGGTTGGCTGGGTGGCTGTTTCTGGCTTGGTGGGTAAGCGGGTGGTAGGGTTTGGTTTCTTTCCTGCCTGGAAGGGTTGGTTGGCTGGCTGTCTAGTTAGTTGGTTGGTTGGTTGGTTGGTTAATTGGTTGGTCGATAGGTTGGCTGGCTGTTTCTGGCTTGGTGGGTGAGCGGGTGGTAGGGTTTGGTTTGTTGGCTGCCTGGCAGGGTTGGTTGGCTGGCTGTCTAGTTAGTTGGTTGGTTGGTTGGTTAATTGGTTGGTCGATAGGTTGGCTGGCTGGCTGTTTCTGGCTTGGTGGGTGAGCGGGGGGTAGGGTTTGGTTTGTTGACTGCCTGGCAGGGTTCGTTGAATGGCTGTCTTGTTGTTGGTTGGTTGGTTGGTTAATTGGTTGGTCGATAGGTTGGCTGGCTGGCTGTTTCTGGCTTGGTGGGCGAGCCGTTGGTAGGGTTTGGTTTGTTGGCTGCCTGGCAGGGTTGGTTAGCTGGCTTTCTTGTTAGTTGGTTGGTTTTTTGGTTAATTGGTTGGTCGATAGTTTGGCTGGCTGGCTGTTTCTGGCTTGGTGGGCGAACGGGTGGTAGGGTTTGGTTTGTTGGCTGCCTGGCAGGGTTGGTTGGCTGACTGTCTAGTTAGTTGGTTGGTTAATTGGTTGGTCGATAGGTTGGTTGGCTGCTGTTTCTGGCTTGTTGGGTGAGCGGGTGGTAGGGTTTGGTTTGTTGGCTGCCTGCCAGGGTTGGTTGGATGGCTGTCTAGTTAGTTGGTTGGTTGGTTGGTTAATTGGTTGGTCGATAGGTTGGCTGGCTGGCTGTTTCTGGCTTGGTGGGCGAACGGGTGGTAGGGTTTGGTTTGTTGGCTGCCTGGCAGGTTTGGTTGGCTGACTGTCTAGTTAGTTGGTTGGTTGGTTGGTTGGTTGGTTGGTTAATTGGTTGGTCGATAGGTTGGCTGGCTGGCTGTTTCTGGCTTGGTGGGCGAACGGGTGGTAGGGTTTGGTTTGTTGGCTGCCTGGCAGGGTTGGTTGGCCGACTGTCTAGTTAGTTGGTTGGTTGGTTGGTTGGTTGGTTGGTTGGTTGGTTAATTGGTTGGTCGATAGGTTGGCTGGCTGGATGTTTCTGGCTTGGTGGGTGAGCGGGTGGTAGGGTTTGGTTTGTTGGCTGCCTGGCAGGGTTGATTGGCTGGCTGTCCATTTAGTTAGTTGGTTAGTTGGTTGGTTGATAGAGTGGCTGGCTGGCTGGCTGGCTGGCTTGGTGGGTGAGCGGATGGTAGGGTTTGTTTTGTTGACTGCCTGGCAGGGTTGGTTGGCTGGCTGTCTAGTTAGTTGGTAGGTTAATTGTTTTGGGATAGTTTGGCTGGCTGGCTGGCTTGGTGGGTGAGAGGGTGGTAGGGTTTGGTTTGCTGGCTGCCTGGCAGGGTTGGTTGGCTGGCTGTCCATTTAGTTAGTTGGTTAGTTGGTTGGTTGATAGAGTGGCTGGCTGGCTGGCTGGCTTGGTGGGTGAGCGGATGGTAGCGTTTGTTTTGTTGACTGCCTGGCAAAGTTGGTTTGCTGGGTGTCTATTTAGTTGGTTGGTTGATAGGTTGGCTGGCTAGGTGGGTGAGCGGGTGGTAGTGTTTGGTTTGTTGACAGCCTGGCAGGGTTGGTTGGCTGGCTGTCTAGTTAGTTGGTTGGTTGGATGGTTAATTGGGTGGTTGATAGGTTGGCTGGCTGGCTGGTTCGCTTGGTGGGTGAGCGGGTGGTAGGGTTTTGTTTGTTGGCTGCCTGGCGGGGTTGGTTGGCTGGCTGTCTAGTTAGTTGGTTTGTTGGTTAGTTAACTGGTTGGTTAATAGGTTGGCTGGCTGTCTGACTGGCTTGGTGATGAGCGGGTGGTAGGGTTTGGTTTGTTGGCTGCCTGGCAGGTTTAATTGGCTGGCTGTCTAGTTAGTTGGTTGGTTGGTTGGTTGGTTGGTTAATTGGTTGGTTGATAGGTTGTCTGGCTGGCTGGCTGGCTTGGTGTGTGAGCGGGTGGTAGGGTTTGGTTTGCTGGCTGCCTGGCAGGGTTGATTGGCTGGCTGACTATTTAGTTGTTTTATTGGTTGGTGTATAGGCTGGCTGGCTGGCTGGCTTGGTGGGTGAGCGGATGGTAGGGTTTGGCTTGTTGGCTGCCTGGCAGGGTTGGTTGGCTGGCGGTCTAGTTAGTTGGTTGGTTGGTTAGTTAACTGGTTGGTTGATAGGTTGGCTGGCTGTCTGGCTGGCTTGGTGGATGAGCGGGTGGTAGGGTTTAGTTTGTTGGCTGCCTGGCAGGTTTGGTTGACTGGCTGTCTAGTTAGTTGGTTGGTTGGTTGGCTGATAGGTTGTCTGGCTGACTGACTATTTTGGTGGGTGAGCGGGTGGTAGATTTTGGTTTGTTGGCTGCCTGGCAGAGTTGGTTGGCTGGCTGTCTAGTTAGGTGGTTGGTTAATTGGTTGGTTGATAGGCTGGCAGACTGGCTGGCTGGCTTGGTGGGTGAGTGGGTGGTAGGGTTTGGTTTTTTGGCTGCCTGGCAGGGTTGGTTGGCTGGCTGTCTAATTAGTTGGTAGGTAATTGTTTTGGGATAGTTTGGCTGGCTGGCATGGTGGGTGAGCGGGTGGTAGTGTTTGGTTTGTTGGCTGCCTGGCAGGGTTGGTTGGCTTGCTGTCTAATTAGTTGGTTGGTTGGTTGGTTAATTGGTTGGTCGATAGGTTGGCTGGCTGGCTGTTTCTGGCTTGGTGGGCGAGCGGGTGGTAGGGTTTGGTTTGTTGGCTGCATGGCAGGGTTGGTTGGCTGGATGTCTAGTTAGTTGGTTGGTTGGTTGGTTAATTGGTTGGTCGATAGGTTGGCTGGCTGGCTGTTTCTGGCTTGGTGGGTGAGCGGGTGGTAGGGTTTGGTTTGTTGGCTGCCTGGCAGGGTTGGTTGGCTGGCTGTCTAGTTAGTTAGTTTGTTGGTTGGTTAATTGGTTGGTCGATAGGTTGGATGGCTGGCTGTTTCTGGCTTGGTGGGCGACCGGGTGGTAGGGTTTGGTTTGTTGGCTGCCTGGCAATGTTGGTTGGCTGGCTTTCTTGTTAGTTGGTTGGTTTCTTGGTTAATTGGTTGTTCGTTAGTTTGGCTGGCTGGCTGTTTCTGGCTTGGTGGGCGAACGGGTGGTAGGGTTTGGTTTGTTGGCTGCCTGGCAGGGTTGGTTGGCTGGCTGTCTAGTTAGTTGGTTGGTTGGTTGGTGAATTGGTTGGTCGATAGTTTGGCTGGCTGGCTGTTTCTGGCTTGGTGGGTGAGCGGGTGGTAGGGTTTGGTTTGTTGGCTGCCTGGCAGGGTTCGTTGGCTTGCTGTCTAGTTAGTTGGTTGGTTGGTTGTTTAATTGGTTGGTCGATAGGTTGGCTGGCTGGCTGTTTCTGGCTTGGTGGGTGAGCGGGGGGTAGGGTTTGGTTTGTTGACTGCCTGGCAGGGTTCTTTGAATGGCTGTCTTGTTGTTGGTTGGTTGGTTGGTTAATTGGTTGGTCGATAGGTTGGCTGGCTGGCTGTTTCTGGCTTGGTGGGCGAGCCATTGGTAGGGTTTGGTTTGTTGGCTGCCTGGCAGGGTTGGTTAGCTGGCTTTCTTGTTAGTTGGTTGGTTTTTTGGTTAATTGGTTGGTCGATAGTTTGGCTGGCTGGCTGTTTCTGGCTTGGTGGGCGAACGGGTGGTAGGGTTTGGTTTGTTGGCTGCCTGGCAGGGTTGGTTGGCTGACTGTCTAGTTAGTTGGTTGGTTGGTTGGTTGGTTGGTTAATTGGTTGGTCGATAGGTTGGCTGGCTGGCTGTTTCTGGCTTGGTGGGCGAACGGGTGGTAGGGTTTGGTTTGTTGGCTGCCTGGCAGGGTTGGTTGGCTGACTGTCTAGTTAGTTGGTTGGTTGGTTGGTTGGTTAATTGGTTGGTCGATAGGTTGGCTGGCTGGATGTTTCTGGCTTGGTAGGTGAGCGGGTGGTAGGGTTTGGTTTGTTGGCTGCCTGGCAGGGTTGGTTGGCTGGCTGTCCATTTAGTTAGTTGGTTAGTTGGTTGGTTGATAGAGTGGCTGGCTGGCTGGCTTGGTGGGTGAGCGGATGGTAGGGTTTGTTTTGTTGACTGCCTGGCAGGGTTGGTTGGCTGGCTGTCTAGTTAGTTGGTAGGTTAATTGTTTTGGGATAGTTTGGCTGGCTGGCTGGCTTGGTGGGTGAGAGGGTGGTAGGGTTTGGTTTGCTGGCTGCCTGGCAGGGTTGGTTGGATGGCTGTCCATTTAGTTAGTTGGTTAGTTGGTCGGTTGATAGAGTGGCTGGCTGGCTGGCTGGCTTGGTGGGTGAGCGGATGGTAGCGTTTGTTTTGTTGACTGCCTGGCAAAGTTGGTTGGCTGGGTGTCTATTTAGTTGGTTGGTTGATAGGTTGGCTGGCTAGGTGGGTGAGCGGGTGGTAGTGTTTGGTTTGTTGACAGCCTGGCAGGGTTGGTTGGCTGGCTGTCTAGTTAGTTGGTTGGTTGGATGGTTAATTGGGTGGTTGATAGGTTGGCTGGCTGGCTGGTTGGCTTGGTGGGTGAGCGGGTGGTAGGGTTTTGTTTGTTGGCTGCCTGGCGGGGTTGGTTGGCTGGCTGTCTAGTTAGTTGGTTTGTTGGTTAGTTAACTGGTTGGTTAATAGGTTGGCTGGCTGTCTGACTGGCTTGGTGATGAGCGGGTGGTAGGGTTTGGTTTGTTGGCTGCCTGGCAGGTTTAATTGGCTGGCTGTCTAGTTAGTTGGTTGGTTGGTTGGTTGGTTAATTGGTTGGTTGATAGGTTGTCTGGCTGGCTGGCTGGCTTGGTGTGTGAGCGGGTGGTAGGGTTTGGTTTGCTGGCTGCCTGGCAGGGTTGATTGGCTGGCTGACTATTTAGTTGTTTAATTGGTTGGTGTATAGGCTGGCTGGCTGGCTGGCTTGGTGGGTGAGCGGATGGTAGGGTTTGGCTTGTTGGCTGCCTGGCAGGGTTGGTTGGCTGGCGGTCTAGTTAGTTGGTTGGTTGGTTAGTTAACTGGTTGGTTGATAGGTTGGCTGGCTGTCTGGCTGGCTTGGTGGATGAGCGGGTGGTAGGGTTTAGTTTGTTCGCTGCCTGGCAGGTTTGGTTGACTGGCTGTCTAGTTAGTTGGTTGGTTGGTTGGCTGATAGGTTGTCTGGCTGACTGACTGGTTTGGTGGGTGAGCGGGTGGTAGATTTTGGTTTGCTGGCTGCCTGGCAGAGTTGGTTGGCTGGCTGTCTAGTTAGGTGGTTGGTTAATTGGTTGGTTGATAGGCTGGCTGACTGGCTGGCTGGCTTGGTGGGTGAGTGGGTGGTAGGGTTTGGTTTGTTGGCTGCCTGGCAGGGTTGGTTGGCTTGCTGTCTAATTAGTTGGTTGGTTGGTTGGTTAATTGGTTGGTCGATAGGTTGGCTGGCTGGCTGTTTCTGGCTTGGTGGGTGAGCGGGTGGTAGGGTTTGGTTTGTTGGCTGCATGGCAGGTTTGGTTGGCTGGATGTCTAGTTAGTTGGTTGGTTGGTTGGTTAATTGGTTGGTCGATAGGTTGGCTGGCTGGCTGTTTCTGGCTTGGTGGGTGAGCGGGTGGTAGGGTTTGGTTTGTTGGCTGCCTGGCAGGGTTGGTTGGCTGGCTGTCTAGTTAGTTAGTTTGTTGGTTGGTTAATTGGTTGGTCGATAGGTTGGATGGCTGGCTGTTTCTGGCTTGGTGGGCGACCGGGTGGTAGGGTTTGGTTTGTTGGCTGCCTGGCAATGTTGGTTGGCTGGCTTTCTTGTTAGTTGGTTGGTTTCTTGGTTAATTGGTTGTTCGTTAGTTTGGCTGGCTGGCTGTTTCTGGCTTGGTGGGCGAACGGGTGGTAGGGTTTGGTTTGTTGGCTGCCTGGCAGGGTTGGTTGGCTGGCTGTCTAGTTAGTTGGTTGGTTGGTTGGTGAATTGGTTGGTCGATAGTTTGGCTGGCTGGCTGTTTCTGGCTTGGTGGGTGAGCGGGTGGTAGGGTTTGGTTTGTTGGCTGCCTGGCAGGGTTCGTTGGCTTGCTGTCTAGTTAGTTGGTTGGTTGGTTAATTGGTTGGTCGATAGGTTGGCTGGCTGGCTGTTTCTGGCTTGGTGGGTGAGCGGGTGGTAGGGTTTGGTTTGTTGGCTGCCTGGCAGGGTTGGTTGGCTGGCTGTCTAGTTAGTTGGTTGGTTGGTTGGTTAATTGTTTGGTCGATAGGTTGGCTGGCTGGCTGTTTCTGGCTTGGTGGGTGAGCGGGTGGTAGGGTTTGGTTTGTTGGCTGCCTGGCAGGGTTGGTTGGCTGGCTGTCTAGTTAGTTGGTTGGTTAGTTAATTGGTTGGCCGATAGGTTGGCTGGCAGGCTGTTTCTGGCTTGGTGGGCGAGCGATTGGTAGGGTTTGGTTTGTTGGCTGCCTGGCAGGGTTGGTTGGCTGGCTGTCTAGTTAGTTGGTTGGTTGGTTGGTTAATTGGTTGGTCGATAGGTTGGCTGGGTGGCTGTTTCTGGCTTGGTGGGTAAGCGGGTGGTAGGGTTTGGTTTCTTTCCTGCCTGGAAGGGTTGGTTGGCTGGCTGTCTAGTTAGTTGGTTGGTTGGTTGGTTGGTTAATTGGTTGGTCGATAGGTTGGCTGGCTGTTTCTGGCTTGGTGGGTGAGCGGGTGGTAGGGTTTGGTTTGTTGGCTGCCTGGCAGGGTTGGTTGGCTGGCTGTCTAGTTAGTTGGTTGGTTGGTTGGTTAATTGGTTGGTCGATAGGTTGGCTGGCTGGCTGTTTCTGGCTTGGTGGGTGAGCGGGGGGTAGGGTTTGGTTTGTTGACTGCCTGGCAGGGTTCGTTGGCTGGCTGTCTTGTTGTTGGTTGGTTGGTTGGTTAATTGGTTGGTCGATAGGTTGGCTGGCTGGCTGTTTCTGGCTTGGTGGGCGAGCCGGTGGTAGGGTTTGGTTTGTTGGCTGCCTGGCAGGGTTGGTTAGCTGGCTTTCTTGTTAGTTGGTTGGTTTTTTGGTTAATTGGTTGGTCGATAGTTTGGCTGGCTGGCTGTTTCTGGCTTGATGGGCGAACGGGTGGTAGGGTTTGTTTTGTTGGCTGCCTGGCAGGGTTGGTTGGCTGACTGTCTAGTTAGTTGGTTGGTTAGTTGGTTGGTTAATTGGTTGGTCGATAGGTTGGTTGGCTGCTGTTTCTGGCTTGTTGGGTGAGCGGGTGGTAGGGTTTGGTTTGTTGGCTGCCTGCCAGGGTTGGTTGGATGGCTGTCTAGTTAGTTGGTTGGTTGGTTGGTTAATTGGTTGGTCGATAGGTTGGCTGGCTGGCTGTTTCTGGCTTGGTGGGCGAACGGGTGGTAGGGTTTGGTTTGTTGGCTGCCTGGCAGGGTTGGTTGGCAGACTGTCTAGTTAGTTGGTTGGTTGGTTAATTGGTTGGTCGATAGGTTGGCTGGCTGGATGTTTCTGGCTTGGTGGGTGAGCGGGTGGTAGGGTTTGGTTTGTTGGCTGCCTGGCAGGGTTGGTTGGCTGGCTGTCCATTTAGTTAATTGGTTAGTTGGTTGGTTGATAGAGTGGCTGGCTGGCTGACTGGCTGGCTTGGTGGGTGAGCGGATGGTAGGGTTTGTTTTGTTGACTGCCTGGCAGGGTTGGTTGGCTGGCTGTCTAGTTAGTTGGTAGGTTAATTGTTTTGGGATAGTTTGGCTGGCTGGCTGGCTTGGTGGGTGAGAGTGTGGTAGGGTTTGGTTTGCTGGCTGCCTGGCAGGGTTGGTTGGCTGGCTGAATGCCTGACTGAATGAGTGACTTACTGACTAACTAGACTTACTGGACGCGACTGACTGACCGACTGACTGAATGACTGACTGACTGACTGAGACTGACTGACGGAATGCCTGACTGACTGACGGACTGGACTGGACTGACCGACGGACTGACTGACAGACTTCGCAAAAGAGAAAAATTTAAAAAAAAAATGAATAATCAAATTAGAAAAAAAAATATGCATTGAAGTTTTTCGTTCCGGCTGGGACTCGAACCCAGGGACACTCGTATAGAAGCCCAAAGCTCTCGCCAATAGGCTGTCGGATCTCTGACGGTCGGTATCTTAATTATAATAAAAACAAAAAATGCACCTTGGTAATTATTAATTCAAACACTTTGAAATCTACAGGTCGAATAATTAAACTGACTCAGAATTTTCTTCCCGACATAAATAATCAATATTCGCAAAAGAGAAAAATTAAAAAAAAAAAAGAATTTTCAAATTAGAAACTAAAAATATGGATGGAAGATTTTCGTTCAGGCTGGAACTCAAACCCATGACCACTCGCTTGGAAGCCCAACACTCTAGCCATTTGCCTATCAGAGCTCTGCTGATTGGAGTCATGAATATAATAAAAACAAAAAATGCACCTTGGTAATTATTGATTCAAACACTTTTAAATTTACCGGTCGAAAAATTAAACTGACTCAGAATATTCTTCCCTACATAAATAATCAATATTCGCAAAAGAGAAAAATAAAAAAATAATAATCTTCAAATTTGAAGAGAAACATATACATTGAATATATTCGTTCTGGCTATGATTCGAACCCAGGGCCACTCGTATAGAAGCCCAAATCTCTCGCCAATAGACTGTCGGATCTCTGACGGTCGGTATCTTCATTATAACTAAAACAAAAAATGCACCTTGGTAATTATTAATTCAAACACTTTGAAATCTACAGGTCGAATAATTAAACTGACTCAGAATTTTCTTCCCTACATAAATAATAAATATTCGCAAAAGAGAAAAATTAAAAAAAAAAAGAATTTTCAAATTAGAAACTAAAAATATGGATTGAAAATTTTCGTTCCCGCTGGGACTCGAACCCAAGGCCACACGCTTGGAAGCCCAACGGGCTAGCAATTAGGCTATCGGATCTCGGTCTGTCGGAGTCTTACTGCCTGACTGAAACTGCCTGACTGACAGATTGACTGACTGACTGACTGATACTGACTGACTGACCCACTCATTGACTGACCGAGACTGACTGACTGACTGCCTGACTGCCTAACTGACTGACTGAGCGACTGGCTGACTGACTGGACTGGACTGGACTGAATAACTGACTTACTGACTGACTGAATGACAAACTGACTGACTGCTTGACTGACTGACTGACTGACTGAATGAGACTGATTGATTGACTGACTGACTGACTGACTGCCTGACAGACTGAATGCCTGACTGACTGACTGACTGAGTGACTTACTGAGTGACTGGACTGACTGGACTGGACTGACTGACCGACTGACTGAATGACTGACTGACTGACTGAGACTGACTGACGGACTGCCTGACTGACTGACGGACTGCCTGACTGACTGACCGACGGACTGACTGACAGACTTCGCAAAGGAGAAAAATTAAAAAAAAAGAATTTTCAAATTAGAAAAGAAATATATACACTGAATATATTCGTTCCGGCTGGGACTCGAACCCAGAGCCTCTCGTATAGAAGCCCAAAGCTCTCGCCAATAGACTGTCGGATCTCTGACGGTCGGTATCTTAATTATAATAAAAACAAAAAATGCACCTTGGTAATTATTAATTCAAACACTTTGAAATCTACAGGTCGAATAATTAAACTGACTCAGAATTTTCTTCCCTACATAAATAATCAATATTCGCAAAAGAGAAAAATTCAAAAAAAAAAAAAAGAATTTCAAAATTTGAAAAGAAACATATACATTGAATATATTCGTTCCGGCTGGGATTCGAACCCAGAGCCAATCGTATAGAAGCCCAAAGCTCTCGCCAATAGGCTGTCGGATCTCTGACGGTCGGTATCTTCATTATAATTAAAACAAAAAATGCACCTTGGTAATTATTAATTCAAACACTTTGAAATCTACAGGTCGAATAATTAAACTGACTCAGAATTTTCTTCCCTACATAAATAATAAATATTCGCAAAAGAGAAAAATTAAAAAAAAAAAGAATTTTCAAATTAGAAACTAAAAATATGGATTGAAAATTTTCGTTCCCGCTGGGACTCGAACCCAAGGCCACACGCTTGGAAGCCCAACGGGCTAGCAATTAGGCTATCGGATCTCGGTCTGTCGGAGTCTTACTGCCTGACTGAGACTGCCTGACTGACAGATTGACTGACTGACTGACTGATACTGACTGACTGACCCACTCATTGACTGACCGAGACTGACTGACTGACTGCCTGACCGCCTAACTGACTGACTGAGCGACTGGCTGACTGACTGGACTGGACTGGACTGAATAACTGACTTACTGACTGACTGAATGACAAACTGACTGACTGCTTGACTGACTGACTGACTGACTGAATGAGACTGATTGATTGACTGACTGACTGACTGACTGCCTGACAGACTGAATGCCTGACTGACTGACTGACTGAGTGACTTACTGAGTGACTGGACTGACTGGACTGGACTGACTGACCGACTGACTGAATGACTGACTGACTGACTGAGACTGACTGACGGACTGCCTGACTGACTGACCGACGGACTGACTGACAGACTTCGCAAAGGAGAAAAATTAAAAAAAAAGAATTTTCAAATAAGAAAAGAAATATATACACTGAATATATTCGTTCCAGCTGGGACTCGAACCCAGAGCCTCTCGTATAGAAGCCCAAAGCTCTCGCCAATAGACTGTCGGATCTCTGACGGTCGGTATCTTAATTATAATAAAAACAAAAAATGCACCTTGGTAATTATTAATTCAAACACTTTGAAATCTACAGGTCGAATAATTAAACTGACTCAGAATTTTCTTCCCTACATAAATAATCAATATTCGCAAAAGAGAAAAATTCAAAAAAAAAAAAGAATTTCAAAATTTGAAAAGAAACATATACATTGAATATATTCGTTCCGGCTGGGATTCGAACCCAGAGCCACTCGTATAGAAGCCCAAAGCTCTCGCCAATAGGCTGTCGGATCTCTGACGGTCGGTATCTTCATTATAATTAAAACAAAAAATGCACCTTGGTAATTATTAATTCAAACACTTTGAAATCTACAGGTCGAATAATTAAACTGACTCAGAATTTTCTTCCCTACATAAATAATAAATATTCGCAAAAGAGAAAAATTAAAAAAAAAAAAGAATTTTCAAATTAGAAACTAAAAATATGGATTGAAAATTTTCGTTCCGGCTGGGACTCGAACCCAGGGCCACACGCTTGGAAGCCCAACGGGCTAGCAATTAGGCTATCGGAGCTCTGTCGGTCGGAGTCTTACTGCATGACTGACAGATTGACTGACTGACTGATACTGACTGAATGACTGATACTGACTGACTGATAGGGACTGACTGACCCACTCACTGACTGACCGAGACTGACTGACTGACTGCCTGACTGCCTAACTGACTGACTGAGTGACTGGCTGACTGACTGGACTGGACTGGACTGGACTGACTAACTGACTTACTGACTGACTGAATGACAAACTGACTGACTGCTTGACTGACTGACTGACTGACTGAATGAGACTGATTGATTGACTGACTGACTGACTGACTGCCTGACAGACTGAATGCCTGACTGACTGACTGAGTGACTTACTGACTGACTGGACTGACTGGACTGGACTGACTGACCGACTGACTGACTGACTGAGACTGACTGACGGACTGCCTGACTGACTGACGGACTGGACTGGACTGACCGACGGACTGACTGACAGACTTCGCAAAAGAGAAAAATTAAAAAAAAAGAATTTTCCAATTAGAAAAGAAATATATACACTGAATATATTCGTTCCGGCTGGGACTCGAACCCAGAGCCTCTCGTATAGAAGCCCAAAGCTCTCGCCAATAGACTGTCGGATCTCTGACGGTCGGTATCTTAATTATAATAAAAACAAAAAATGCACCTTGGTAATTATTAATTCAAACACTTTGAAATCTACAGGTCGAATAATTAAACTGACTCAGAATTTTCTTCCCTACATAAATAATCAATATTCGCAAAAGAGAAAAATTCAAAAAAAAAAAAAAAGAATTTTCAAATAAGAAACTAAAAATATGGATTGAAAATTTTCGTTCCGGCTGGGACTCGAACCCAGGGCCACACGCTTGGAAGCCCAACGGGCTAGCAATTAGGCTATCGGAGCTCTGTCGGTCGGAGTCTTACTGCCTGACTGAGACTGCCTGACTGACAGATTGACTGACTGACTGACTGTTACTGACTGACTGACTGATACTGACTGACTGACTGATACTGACAGACTGACCGACTCACTGACTGACCGAGACTGACTGACTGACTGTCTGACTGCCTAACTGACTGACTGAGTGACTGGCTGACTGACTGGACTGGACTGGATTGCACTGAATTGGACTGACTAACTGACTTAGTGACTCACTGAATGACAAACTGACTGACTGCTTGACTGACTGACTGCCTGACAGACTGAAAGCCTGACTGACTGAGTGACTTACTGACTGACTGGACTGACTGGACTGGACTGACTGACTGACTGACTGAATGACCGACTGACTGACTGAGACTGACTGACGGACTGCCTGACGGAATGGACTGGACTGACCGACGGACTGACTGACAGACTTCGCAAAAGAGAAAAATTTAAAAAAAAAAAGAATAATCAATGTAGAAAAAAAATTTGTATTGAAGTTTTTCGTTCCGGCTGTGACTCGAACCCAGGGCCACTCGTATAGAAGCCCAAAGCTCTCGGCAATAGGCTATCGGATCTCTGTCAGTCGGTATCTTAATTATAATAAAAATAAAAAATGCTCCTTGGTAATTATTAATTCAAACACTTTGATATCTGCAGGTCGAATAATTAAACTGACTCAGAATTTTCTTCCCTACATAAATAATCAATATTCGCAAAAGAGAAAAATTTAAAAAAAAAAAATTTTCAAATTAGAAAAGAAATATATACATTGAATATATTTGTTCCGGCTGGGCTCGAACCCAGGGCCACTCGTACAGAAGCCTAAAGCTCTCGCCAATAGGCTGTCGGATCTCTGACGGTCGGTATCTTAATTATAATTAAAACAAAAAATGCACCTTGGTAATTATTAATTCAAACACTTTGAAATCTACAGGTCGAATAATTAAACTGACTCAGAATTTTCTTCCCGACAAAAATAATTAATATTCGCAAAAGAGAAATATTAAAAAAAAAAAAAAAAAAATTTTTAAATTAGAAACTAAAAATATGGATGGAAGATTTTCGTTCAGGCTGGAACTCAAACCTATGACCACTCGCTTGGAAGCCCAACATTCTAGCCATTTGTCTATCAGAGCTCTGTCTGTCGGAGTCATGAATATAATAAAAACAAAAAGTGCACCTTGGTAATTATTGATTCAAACACTTTGAAATTTACCGGTCGAAAAATTAAACTGACTCAGAATATTCTTCCCTACATAAATAATCAATATTCGCAAAAGTGAAAAATTCAAAAAAAAAGAATTTTCAAATTAGAAACTAAAAATATGGATTGAAAATTTTCGTTCCGGCTGGGACTCGAACCCAGGGCCACACGCTTGGAAGCCCAACGGGCTAGCAATTAGGCTATCGGAGCTCTGTCTGTCGGAGTCTTCCTGCCTGACTGACAGATTGACTGACTGACTGATACTGACTGAATGACTGATACTGACAGACTGACCGACTGACCGAGACTGACTGACAGACTTCGAAAAAGAGAAAAATTTAAAAAAAAAGAATAATCAAAGTAGAAAATAAATCTGCATTGAAGTTTTTCGTTCCGGCTGGGACTCGAACCCAGGGCCACTCGTATAGAAGCCCAAAGCTCTCGGCAATAGGCTGTCGGATCTCTGACGGTCGGTATCTTCATTATAATTAAAACAAAAATGCACCTTGGTAATTATTAATTCAAACACTTTGAAATCTACAAGTCGAATAATTAAACTGACTCAGAATTTTCTTCCCTACATAAATAATAAATATTCGCAAAAGAGAAAAATTAAAAAAAAAAGAATTTTCAACTTAGAAACTAAAAATATGGATTGAAAATTTTCGTTCCCGCTGGGACTCGAACCCAAGGCCACACGCATGGAAGCCCAACGGGCTAGCAATTAGGCTATCGGATCTCTGTCTGTCGGAGTCTTACTGCCTGACTGAGACTGCCTGACTGACAGATTGACTGACTGACTGATACTGACTGATTGACTGATACTGACTGACTGATACTGACTAACTGACCCACTCACTGACTGACCGAGACTGACTGACTGACTGTTTGACTGCCTAACTGACTGACTGAGTGACTGGCTGACTGACTGGACTGGACTGGACTGACTAACTGACTTACTGACTGACTGAATGATAAACTGACTGACTGCTTGACTGACTGACTGAATGAGACTGATTGATTGACTGACTGACTGACTGACTGCCTGACAGACTGAATGCCTGACTGACTGACTGACTGAGTGACTTACTGCCTGACTGGACTGACTGGACTGGACTGACTGACCGACTGACTGAATGACTGACTGACTGACTGAGACTGACTGACGGACTGCCTGACTGACTGACGGACTGAACTGGACTGACCGACGGACTGAACTGGACTGACCGACGGACTGACTGACAGACTTCGCAAAAGAGAAAAATTAAAAAAAAAGAATTTTCAAATTAGAAAAGAAATATATACCCTGAATATATTCGTCCCGGCCGGGACTCGAACCCAGAGCCTCTCGTATAGAAGCCCAAAGCTCTCGCCAATAGGCTGTCGGATCTCTGACGGTCGGTATCTTAATTATAATAAAAACAAAAAATGCACCTTGGTAATTATTAATTCAAACACTTTGAAATCTACAGGTCGAATAATTAAACTGACTCAGAATTTTCTTCCCTACATAAATAATCAATATTCGCAAAAGAGAAAAATTAAAAAAAATAGAATTTTCAAATTAGAAAAGAAATATATACATTGAATATATTCGTGCCGCTGGGACTCGAACCCAGGGCCACTCGTATAGAAGCCCAAAGCTCTCGCCAATAGGCTGCCGGATCTCTGACGGTCGGTATCTTAATTATAATTAAAACAAAAAATGCACCTTTGTAAATATTAATTCAAACAATTTGAAATCTACAGGTCGAATAATTAAACTGACTCAGAATTTTCTTCACTACATAAATAATCAATATTCGCAAAAGAGAAAAATTAAAAAAAAAAGAATTTTCAAATTAGAAAATTAAAAATATGGATTGAAAATTTTCTTTCCCGCTGGGACTCGAACCCAGGGCCACACGCTTGGAAGCCCAACGGGCTATCAATTAGGCTATCGGAGCTCTGTCTGTCGGAGTCTTACTGCCTGACTGACAGATTGACTGACTGACTGATACTGACTGAATGACTGATACTGACTGACTGACTGATACTGACAGACTGACCGACTCACTGACTGACCGAGACTGACAGACTGACTGCCTGACTGCCTAACTGACTGATTGAGTGAATGGCTGACTGACTGGACTGGACTGGATTGGACTGACTAACTGACTTACTGACTGACTGAATGACAAACTGACTGACTGCTTGACTGACTGACTGACTGACTGAATGAGACTGATTGATTGACTGACTGACTGACTGACTGCCTGACAGACTAATGCCTGACTGACTGAGTGACTTACTGACTAACTGGACTTACTGGACGTGACTGACTGACGGACTGACTGAATGACTGACTGACTGACTGAGACTGACTGACGGAATGCCTGACTGACTGACGGACTGGAATGGACTGACCGACGGACTGACTGACAGACTTCGCAAAAGAGAAAAATTAAAAAAAAAATGAATAATCAAATTAGAAAAAAAATACGCATTGAAGTTTTTCGTTCCGGCTGGGACTCGAACCCAGGGCCACTCGTATAGAAGCCTAAAGCTCTCGCCAATAGGCTGTCGGATCTCTGACGGTCGGTATCTTAATTATAATAAAAACAAAAAATGCACCTTGATAATTATTAATTCAAACACTTTGAAATCTACAGGTCGAATAATTAAACTGACTCAGAATTTTCTTCCCTACATAAATAATCAATGATCGCAAAAGAGAAAAATTCAAAAAAAAAAGAATTTTCAAATAAGAAACTAAAAATATGGATTGAAAATTTTCGTTCCGGCTGGGACTCGAACCCAGGGCCACACGCTTGGAAGCCCAACGGGCTAGCAATTAGGCTATCAGAGCTCTGTCGGTCGGAGTCTTACTGCCTGACTGAGACTGCCTGACTGACAGATTGACTGACTGACTGATACTGACTGAATGACTGATACTGACTGACTGACTGATACTGACAGACTGACCGACTCAGTGACTGACCGAGACTGACTGACTGACTGTCTGACTGCCTAACTGACTGACTGAGTGACTGGCTGACTGACTGGACTGGACTGGATTGGACTGACTAAGTGACTTAGTGACTGACTGAATGACAAACTGACTGACTGCTTGACTGACTGACTGACTGACTGCCTGACAGACTGAAAGCCTGACTGACTGACTGACTGAGTGACTTACTGACTGACTGGACTGACTGGACTGGACTGACTGACCGACTGACTGAATGACCGACTGACTGACTGAGACTGACTGACAGACTGCCTGACTGACTGACGGACTGCCTGACTGACTGACGGACTGCCTGACGGAATGGACTGGACTGACCGACGGACTGACTGACAGACTTCGAAAAAGTGAAAAATTTAAAAAAAAAGAATAATCAAAGTAGAGAATAAATCTGCATTGAAGTTTTTCGTTCCGGCTGGGACTCGAACCCAGGGCCACTCGTATAGAAGCCCAAAGCTCTCGGCAATAGGCTATCGGATCTCTGTCAGTCGGTATCTTAATTATAATAAAAATAAAAAATGCACCTTGGTAATTATTAATTCAAACACTTTGAAATCTGAAGGTCGAATAATTAAACTGACTTAGAATTTTCTTCCCTACATAAATAATCAATATTCGCAAAAGAGAAAAATTTAAAAAAAAAAAAAAAAAAGAATTTTCAAATTAGAAACTAAAAATATGGATTGAAAATTTTCGTTCCCGCTGGGACTCGAACCCAGGGCCACACGCTTGGAATAGCAATTAGGCTATCGGATCTCTGTCTGTCGGAGTCTTACTGCCTGACTGAGACTGCCTGACTGACAGATTGACTGACTGACTGACTGATACTGACTGACTGACTTCCTAACTGACTGACTGAGTGACTCGCTGACTGACTGGACTGGACTGGACTGACTAACTGACTTACTGACTGACTGAATGACAAACTGACTGACTGCTTGACTGACTGACTGACTGACTGAATGAGACTGATTGATTGACTGACTGACTGACTGACTGCCTGACAGACTGAATGCCTGACTGACTGACTGACTGAGTGACTTACTGACTGACTGACTGAGTGACTTACTGACTGACTGGACTGACTGGACTGGACTGACTGACCGACTGACTGAATGACTGACTGACTGACTGAGACTGACTGACGGACTGCCTGACTGACTGACGGACTGGACTGGACTGACCGACGGACTGACTGACAGACTTCGCAAAAGAGAAAAATTAAAAAAAAATAATTTTCCAATTAGAAAAGAAATATATACACTGAATATATTTGTTCCGGCAGGGCTCGAACCCAGGGCCACTCGTATAGAAGCCTAAAGCTCTCGCCAATAGGCTGTCGGATCTCTGACGGTTGGTATCTTAATTATAATAAAAATAAAAAATGCACCTTGGTAATTATTAATTCAAACACTTTGAAATCTACAGGTCGAATAATTAAACTGACTCAGAATTTTCTTCCCTACATAAATAATCAATATTCGCAAAAGAGAAAAATTCAAAAAAAAAGAATTTTCAAATTAGAAAAGAAATATATACATTGAATATATTCGTTCCGGCTGGGCTCGAACCCAGGGCCACTCGTATAGAAGCCCAAAGCTCTCGCCAATAGGCTGTCGGATCTCTGACGGTCGGTATCTTAATTATAATAAAAACAAAAAATGCACCTTGGTAATTATTAATTCAAACACTTTGAAATCTACAGGTCGAATAATTAAACTGACTCAGAATTTTCTTCCCTACATAAATAATCAATATTCGCAAAAGAGAAAAATTCAAAAAAAAAGAATTTTCAAATTAGAAACTAAAAATATGGATTGAAAATTTTCGTTCCGGCTGGGACTCGAACTCAGGGCCACACGCTTGGAAGCCCAACGGGCTAGCAATTAGGCTATCGGAGCTCTGTCTGTCGGAGTCTTCCTGCCTGACTGACAGATTGACTGACTGACTGATACTGACTGAATGACTGATACTGACAGACTGACCGACTCACTGACTGACCGAGACTGACTGACTGACTGCCTGACTGCCTAACTGACAGACTGAGTGAATGGCTGACTGACTGGACTGGACTGGATTGGACTGGACTGGACTGACTAACTGACTTACTGACTGACTGAATGACAAACTGACTGACTGAATGAGACTGATTGATTGACTGACTGACTGACTGACTGACTGACTGAGTGACTTACTGACTAACTGGACTTACTGGACGTGACTGACTGACCGACTGACTGAATGACTGACTGACTGACTGAGACTGACTGACGGACTGCCTGATTGACTGACGGACTGGACTGGACTGACCGACGGACTGACTGACAGACTTCGCAAAAGAGAAAAATTAAAAAAAAATGAATAATCAAATTAGAAAAAAAAATATGCATTGAAGTTTTTCGTTCCGGCTGGGACTCGAACCCAGGGCCACTCGTATAGAAGCCCAAAGCTCTCGCCAATAGGCTGTCGGATCTCTGACGGTCGGTATCTTAATTATAATAAAAACAAAAAATGCACCTTGGCAATTATTAATTCAAGCACTTTGAAATCTACAGGTCGAATAATTAAACTGACTCAGAATTTTCTTCCCGACATAAATAATCAATATTCGGAAAAGAGAAAAATTTGAAAAAAATAATTTTCAAATTAGAAACTAAAAATATGGATGGAAGATTTTCGTTCAGGCTGGAACTCAAACCCATGACCACTCGCTTGGAAGCCCAACAATCTAGCTATTAGTGTATCAGAGCTCTGCCGGTTAGAATCATGAATATAATAAAAACAAAAAATGCACCTTGGTAATTATTGATTCAAACACTTTGAAATTTACCGGTCGAATAATTAAACTGACTCAGAATTTTCTTCCCTACATAAATAATCAATATTCGCAAAAGAAAAAAATTAAAAAAAAAAATATTTTTCAAATTAGAAAAGAAATATATACACAGAATATAATCGTTCCGGCTGGGACTCGAACCCCGGACCACTCGTATAGAAGCTCAAAGCTCTTGCCAATAGGCTATCGGATCTCTGTCAGTCGGTATCTTAATTATAATAAAAACAAAAAATGCACCTTGGTAATTATTAATTCAAACACTTTGAAATCTACAGGTCGAATAATTAAACTGACTCAGAATTTTCTTCTCTACATAAATAATAAATATTCGCAAAAGAGAAAAATTAAAAAAAAAAAGAATTTTCAAATTAGAAACTAAAAATATGGATTGAAAATGTTCGTTCCCGCTGGGACTCAAACCCAGGGCCACACGCTTGGAAGCCCAACGGGCTAGCAATTAGGCTATCGGATCTCTGTCTGTCGGAGTCTTACTGCCTGACTGAGACTGCCTGACTGACAGATTGACTGACTGACTGACTGATACTGACTGACTGACAAACTCACTGACTGACCGAGACTGACTGACTGACTGCCTGACTGCCTAACTGACTGACTGAGTGACTGGCTGACTGACTGGACTGGACTGGACTGACTAACTGACTTACTGACTGACTGAATGACAAACTGACTGACTGCTTGACTGACTGACTGACTGACTGAATGAGACTGATTGATTGACTGACTGACTGACTGACTGCCTGACAGACTGAATGCCTGACTGACTGAGTGACTTACTGACTAACTGGACTTACTGGACGCGACTGACTGACCGACTGACTGAATGACTGACTGACTGAGACTGACTGACGGAATGCCTGACTGACTGACGGACTGGACTGGACTGACCGACGGACTGACTGACAGACTTCGCAAAAGAGAAAAATTAAAAAAAAATGAATAATCAAATTAGAAAAAAAAATATGCATTGAAGTTTTTCGTTCCGGCTGGGACTCGAACCCAGGGCCACTCGTATAGAAGCCCAACGCTCTCGCCAATAGGCTGTCGGATCTCTGACGGTCGGTATCTTAATTATAATAAAAACAAAAAATGCACCTTGGTAATTATTAATTCAAACACTTTGAAATCTACAGGTCGAATAATTAAACTGACTCAGAATTTTCTTCCCTACATAAATAATCAATATTCGCAAAAGAGAAAAATTCAAAAAAAAAAAAAGAATTTTCAAATTAGAAACTAAAAATATGGATTGAAAATTTTCGTTCCGGCTGGGACTCGAACCCAGGGCCACACGCTTGGAAGCCCAACGGGCTAGCAATTAGGCTATCGGAGCTCTGTCTGTCGGAGTCTTACTGCCTGACTGACAGATTGACTGACTGACTGATACTGACTGAATGACTGATACTGACTGACTGACTGATACTGACAGACTGACCGACTCACTGACTGACCGAGACTGACTGACTGACTGCCTGACTGCCTAACTGACAGACTGAGTGAATGGCTGACTGACTGGACTGGATTGGACTGGACTGGACTGGACTGACTAACTGACTTACTGACTGACTGAATGACAAACTGACTGACTGCTTGACTGACTGACTGACTGACTGAATGAGACTGATTGATTGACTGACTGACTGACTGACTGCCTGACAGACTGAATGCCTGACTGACTGACTGACTGAGTGACTTACTGACTAACTGGACTTACTGGACGTGACTGACTGACCGACTGACTGAATGACTGACTGACTGACTGAGACTGACTGACGGACTGCCTGACTGACTGACGGACTGGACTGGACTGACCGACGGACTGACTGACAGACTTCGCAAAAGAGAAAAATTAAAAAAAAATGAATAATCAAATTAGAAAAAAAAATATGCATTGAAGTTTTTCGTTCCGGCTGGGACTTGAACCCAGGGCCACTCGTATAGAAGCCCAAAGCTCTCGCCAATAGGCTGTCGGATCTCTGACGGTCGGTATCTTAATTATAATAAAAACAAAAAATGCACCTTGGTAATTATTAATTCAAACACTTTGAAATCTACAGGTCGAATAATTAAACTGACTCAGAATTTTCTTCCCTACATAAATAATCAATACTCGCAAAAGAGAAAAATTCAAAAAAAAAGAATTTTCAAATTAGAAACTAAAAATATGGATTGAAAATTTTCGTTCCGGCTGGGACTCGAACCCAGGGCCACACGCTTGGAAGCCCAACGGGCTAGCAATTAGGCTATCGGAGCTCTGTCGGTCGGAGTCTTACTGCCTGACTGAGACTGCCTGACTGACAGATTGACTGACTGACTGACTGTTACTGACTGAATGACTGATACTGAAAGACTCACTGACTGACCGAGACTGACTGACTGACTGTCTGACTAATGAGTGACTGGCTGACTGACTGGACTGGACTGGATTGGACTGGATTGGACTGACTAACTGACTTAGTGACTGACTGAATGACAAACTGACTGACTGCTTGACTGACTGACTGACTGACTGCCTGAGAGACTGAAAGCCTGACTGACTGACTGACTGAGTGACTTACTGACTGACTGGACTGACTGGACTGGACTGACTGACCGACTGACTGAATGACCGACTGACTGACTGAGACTGACTGACGGACTGCCTGACTGACTGACGGACTGCCTGACGGAATGGACTGGACTGACCGACGGACTGACTGACAGACTTCGCAAAAGAGAAAAATTTAAAAAAAAAAGAATAATCAAAGTAGAAAAAAAAATTGCATTGAAGTTTTTCGTTCCGGCTGGGACTCGAACCCAGGGCCACTCGTATAGAAGCCCAAAGCTCTCGGCAATAGGCTATCGGATCTCTGTCAGTCGGTATCTTAATTATAATAAAAATAAAAAATGCACCTTGGTAATTATTAATTCAAACAATTTGAAATCTGCAGGTCGAATAATTAAACTGACTCAGAATTTTCTTCCCTACATAAATAATCAATATTCGCAAAAGAGAAAAATTCAAAAAAAAAAGAATTTTCAAATTAGAAACTAAAAATATGGATTGAAAATTTTCGTTCCCGCTGGGACTCGAACCCAGGGCCACACGCTTGGAAGTCCAACGGGCTAGCAATTAGGCTATCGGAGCTCTGTCTGTCGGAGTCTTACTGCCTGACTGACAGATTGACTGACTGACTGATACTGACTGAATGACTGATACTGACTGACTGACTGATACTGACTGACTGACTGATACTGACAGACTGACCGACTCACTGACTGACCGAGACTGACTGACTGCCTGACTGCCTAACTGACAAACTGAGTGAATGGCTGACTGACTGGACTGGATTGGACTGGACTGGACTGGACTGACTAACTGACTTACTGACTGACTGCTTGACTGACTGACTGACTGACTGAATGATACTGATTGATTGACTGACTGACTGACTGACTGCCTGACAGACTGAATGCCTGTCTGACTGACTGACTGAGTGACATACTGACTAACTGGACTTACTGGACGTGACTGACTGACCGACTGACTGACGGACTGCCTGACTGACTGATGGACTGGACTGGACTGACCGACGGACTGACTGACAGACTTCGCAAAAGAGAAAAATTAAAAAAAAATGAATAATCAAATTAGAAAAAAAAATATGCATTGAAGTTTTTCGTTCCGGCTGGGACTCGAACCCAGGGCCACTCGTATAGAAGCCCAAAGCTCTCGCCAATACGCTGTCGGATCTCTGACGGTCGGTATCTTAATTATAATAAAAATAAAAATGCACCTTGGTAATTATTAATTCAAACACTTTGAAATCTACAGGTCGAATAATTAAACTGACTCAGAATTTTCTTCCCTACATAAATAATCAATATTCGCAAAAGAGAAAAATTCAAAAAAAAAGAATTTTCAAATTAGAAACTAAAAATATGGATTGAAAATTTTCGTTCCGGCTGGGACTCGAACCCAGGGCCACACGCTTGGAAGCCCAACGGGCTAGCAATTAGGCTATCGGAGCTCTGTCTGTCGGAGTCTTCCTGCCTGACTGACAGATTGACTGACTGACTGATACTGACTGAATGACTGATACTGACAGACTGACCGACTCACTGACTGACCGAGACTGACTGACTGACTGCCTGACTGCCTAACTGACAGACTGAGTGAATGGCTGACTGACTGGACTGGACTGGATTGGACTGGACTGGACTGACTAACTGACTTACTGACTGACTGAATGACAAACTGACTGACTGAATGAGACTGATTGATTGACTGACTGACTGACTGACTGCCTGACAGACTGAATGCCTGACTGACTGACTGACTGAGTGACTTACTGACTAACTGGACTTACTGGACGTGACTGACTGACCGACTGACTGAATGACTGTCTGACTGACTGAGACTGACTGACGGACTGCCTGATTGACTGACGGACTGGACTGGACTGACCGACGGACTGACTGACAGACTTCGCAAAAGAGAAAAATTAAAAAAAAATGAATAATCAAATTAGAAAAAAAAATATGCATTGAAGTTTTTCGTTCCGGCTGGGACTCGAACCCAGGGCCACTCGTATAGAAGCCCAAAGCTCTCGCCAATAGGCTGTTGGATCTCTGACGGTCGGTATCTTAATTATAATAAAAACAAAAAATGCACCTTGGTAATTATTAATTCAAACACTTTGAAATCTACAGGTCGAATAATTAAACTGACTCAGAATTTTATTCCCGACATAAATAATCAATATTCGCAAGAGAGAAAAATTAAAAAAAAAAAAAAAAAGAATTTTCAAATTAGAAACTAAAAATATGGATGGAAGATTTTCGTTCAGGCTGGAACTCAAACCCATGACCACTCGCTTGGAAGCCCAACAATCTAGCTATTAGTGTATCAGAGCTCTGCCGGTTAGAATCATGAATATAATAAAAACAAAAAATGCACCTTGGTAATTATTGATTCAAACACTTTGAAATTTACCGGTCGAATAATTAAACTGACTCAGAATTTTCTTCCCTACATAAATAATCAATATTCGCAAAAGAAAAAAATTTTAAAAAAAATATTTTTCAAATTAGAAAAGAAATATATACACAGAATATAATCGTTCCGGCTGGGACTCGAACCCCGGACCACTCGTATAGAAGCTCAAAGCTCTCGCCAATAGGCTATCGGATCTCTGTCAGTCGGTATCTTAATTATAATAAAAACAAAAAATGCACCTTGGTAATTATTAATTCAAACACTTTGAAATCTACAGGTCGAATAATTAAACTGACTCAGAATTTTCTTCTCTACATAAATAATAAATATTCGCAAAAGAGAAAAATTAAAAAAAAAAAGAATTTTCAAATTAGAAACTAAAAATATGGATTGAAAATGTTCGTTCCCGCTGGGACTCAAACCCAGGGCCACACGCTTGGAAGCCCAACGGGCTAGCAATTAGGCTATCGGATCTCTGTCTGTCGGAGTCTTACTGCCTGACTGAGACTGCCTGACTGACAGATTGACTGACTGACTGACTGATACTGACTGACTGACAAACTCACTGACTGACCGAGACTGACTGACTGACTGCCTGACTGACTAACTGACTTACTGACTGACTGAATGACAAACTGACTGACTGCTTGACTGACTGACTGACTGACTGAATGAGACTGATTGATTGACTGACTGACTGACTGACTGCCTGACAGACTGAATGCCTGACTGACTGAGTGACTTACTGACTAACTGGACTTACTGGACGCGACTGACTGACCGACTGACTGAATGACTGACTGACTGACTGAGACTGACTGACGGAATGCCTGACTGACTGACGGACTGGACTGGACTGACCGACGGACTGACTGACAGACTTCGCAAAAGAGAAAAATTAAAAAAAAATGAATAATCAAATTAGAAAAAAAAATATGCATTGAAGTTTTTCGTTCCGGCTGGGACTCGAACCCAGGGCCACTCGTATAGAAGCCCAACGCTCTCGCCAATAGGCTGTCGGATCTCTGACGGTCGGTATCTTAATTATAATAAAAACAAAAAATGCACCTTGGTAATTATTAATTCAAACACTTTGAAATCTACAGGTCGAATAATTAAACTGACTCAGAATTTTCTTCCCGACATAAATAATCAATATCCGCAAAAGAGAAAAATTTAAAAAAAAAAGAATTTTCAAATTAGAAACTAAAAATATGGATGGAAGAATTTCGTTCAGGCTGGAACTCAAACCCATGACCACTCGCTTGGAAGCCCAACACTCTAGCCATTTGTCTATCAGAGCTCTGCCGATTGGAGTCATGAATATAATAAAAACAAAAAATGCACCTTGGTAATTATTGATTCAAACACTTTGAAATCTACAGGTCGAATAATTAAACTGACTCAGAATTTCCTTCCCTACATAAATAATCAATATTCGCAAAAGAGAAAAATTCAAAAAAAAAAAAAAAGAATTTTCAAATTAGAAACTAAAAATATGGATTGAAAATTTTCGTTCCGGCTGGGACTCGAACCCAGGGCCACACGCTTGGAAGCCCAACGGGCTAGCACTTAGGCTATCGGAGCTCTGTCGGTCGGAGTCTTACTGCCTGACTGAGACTGCCTGACTGACAGATTGACTGACTGACTGACTGACTGTTACTGACTGAATGACTGATACTGACCGACTCACTGACTGACCGAGACTGACTGTCTGACTGTCTGACTGACTGAGTGACAGGCTGACTGACTGGACTGGACTGGATTGGACTGACTAACTGACTTAGTGACTGACTGAATGACAAACTGACTGACTGCTTGACAGACTGACTGACTGACTGCCTGAGAGAATGAAAGCCTGACTGACTGACTGACTGAGTGACTTACTGACTGACTGGACTGACTGGACTGGACTGGACTGACTGACCGACTGACTGACTGAGACTGACTGACGGACTGCCTGACTGACTGACGGACTGCCTGACGGAATGGACTGGACTGACCGACGGACTGACTGACAGACTTCGCAAAAGAGAAAAATTTAAAAAAAAAAAAAGAATAATCAAAGTAGAAAAAAAATTTGCATTGAAGTTTTTCGTTCCGGCTGGGTCTCGAACCCAGGGCCACTCGTATAGAAGCCCAAAGCTCTCGGCAATAGGCTATCGGATCTCTGTCAGTCGGTATCTTAATTATAATAAAAATAAAAAATGCACCTTGGTAATTATTAATTCAAACACTTTGAAATCTGCAGGTCGAAAAATTAAACTGACTCAGAATTTTCTTCCCTACATAAATAATCAATATTCGCAAAAGAAAAAAATTAAAAAAAAAAATATTTTTCAAATTAGAAAAGAAATATAGACATTGAATATAATCGTTCCGGCTGGGACTCGAACCCCGGGCCACTCGTATAGAAGCTCAAAGCTCTCGCCAATAGGCTATCGGATCTCTGTCAGTCGGTATCTTAATTATAATAAAAACAAAAAATGCACCTTGGTAATTATTAATTCAAACACTTTGAAATCTACAGGTCGAATAATTAAACTGACTCAGAATTTTCTTCCCTACATAAATAATAAATATTCGCAAAAGAGAAAAATAAAAAAAAAAAGAATTTTCAAATTAGAAACTAAAAATATGGATTGAAAATTTTCGTTCCCGCTGGGACTCAAACCCAGGGCCACACGCTTGGAAGCCCAACGGGCTAGCAATTAGGCTATCGGATCTCTGTCTGTCGGAGTCTTACTGCCTGACTGAGACAGCCTGACTGACAGATTGACTGACTGACTGACTGATACTGACTGACTGACCCACTCACTAACTGACCGAGACTGACTGACTGACTGCCTGACTGCCTAACTGACTGACTGAGTGACTGGCTGACTGACTGGACGGGACTGGACTGACTAACTGACTTACTGACTGACTGAATGACAAACTGACTGCTTGACTGACTGACTGACCGACTGAATGAGACTGATTGATTGACTGACTGACTGACTGACTGCCTGACAGACTGAATGCCTGACTGACTGACTGAGTGACTTACTGACTGACTGGACTGACTGGACTGGACTGACTGACCGACTGACTGAATGACTGACTGACTGACTGAGACTGACTGACGGACTGCCTGACTGACTGACGGACTGGACTGGACTGACCGACGGACTGACTGACAGACTTCGCAAAAGAGAAAAATTAAAAAAAAAGAATTTTCAAATTAGAAAAGAAATATATACACTGAATATATTCGTTCCGGCTGGGACTCGAACCCAGAGCCTCTCGTATAGAAGCCCAAAGCTCTCGCCAATAGGCTGTCGGATCTCTGACGGTCGGTATCTTAATTATAATAAAAATAAAAAATGCACCTTGGTAATTATTAATTCAAACACTTTGAAATCTACAGGTCGAATAATTAAACTGACTCAGAATTTTCTTCCCTACATAAATAATCAATATTCGCAAAAGAGAAAAATTCAAAAAAAAAGAATTTTCAAATTAGAAACTAAAAATATGGATTGAAAATTTTCGTTCCGGCTGGGACTCAAACCCAGGGCCACACGCTTGGAAGCCCAACGGGCTAGCAATTAGGCTATCGGAGCTCTGTCGGCCGGAGTCTTACTGCCTGACTCAGACTGCCTGACTGACAGATTGACTGACTGACTGACTGTTACTGACTGAATGACTGATACTGACGGACTGACTGATACTGACAGACTGACCGACTCACTGACTGACCGAGACTGACTGTCTGACTGACTGAGTGACTGGCTGACTGACTGGACTGGACTGGATTGGACTGGATTGGACTGACTAACTGACTTAGTGACTGACTGCTTGACTGACTGACTGACTGACTGCCTGAGAGACTGAAAGCCTGACTGACTGACTGACTGAGTGACTTACTGACTGACTGGACTGACTGGACTGGACTGACTGACCGACTGACTGAATGACCGACTGACTGACTGAGACTGAATGACGGACTGCCTGACTGACTGCCTGACTGACTGACGGACTGCCTGACGGAATGGACTGGACTGACCGACGGACTGACTGACAGGCTTCGCAAATAAGAAAAATTTAAAAAAAAAAAGAATAATCAAAGTAGAAAAAAAATTTGCATTGAAGTTTTTCGTTCCGGCTGGGACTCGAACCCAGGGCCACTCGTATAGAAGCCCAAAGCTCTCGGCAATAGGCTATCGGATCTCTGTCAGTCGGTATCTTAATTATAATAAAAATAAAAAATGCACCTTGGCAATTATTAATTCAAGCACTTTGAAATCTACAGGTCGAATAATTAAACTGGCTCAGAATTTTCTTCCCGACATAAATAATCAATATTCGCAAAAGAGAAAAATTTGAAAAAAAGAATTTTCAAATAAGAAACTAAAAATATGGATGGAAGATTTTCGTTCAGGCCGGAACTCAACCCCATGACCACTCGCTTGGAAGCCCAACAATCTAGCTATTAGTGTATCAGAGCTCTGCCGGTTAGAATCATGAATATAATAAAAACAAAAAATGCACCTTGGTAATTATTGATTCAAACACTTTGAAATTTACCGGTCGAATAATTAAACTGACTCAGAATTTTCTTCCCTACATAAATAATCAATATTCGCAAAAGAAAAAAATTAAAAAAAAAATATTTTTCAAATTAGAAAAGAAATATATACATTAAATATAATCGTTCCGGCTGGGACTCGAACACCGGGCCACTCGTATAGAAGCTCAAAGCTCTCGCCAATAGGCTATCGGATCTCTGTCAGTCGGTATCTTAATTATAATAAAAACAAAAAATGCACCTTGGTAATTATTAATTCAAACACTTTGAAATCTACAGGTCGAATAATTAAACTGACTCAGAATTTTCTTCCCTACATAAATAATAAATATTCGCAAAAGAGAAAAATTAAAAAAAAAGAATTTTCAATTTAGAAACTAAAAATATGGATTGAAAATTTTCGTTCCCGCTGGGACTCGAACCCAGGGCCACACGCTTGGAAGCCCAACGGGCTAGCAATTAGGCTATCGGATCTCTGTCTGTCGGAGTCTTACTGCCTGACTCAGACTGCCTGACTGACAGATTGACTGACTGACCCACTCACTGACTGACCGAGACTGACTGACTGACTGCCTGACTGCCTAACTGACTGACTGAGTGACTGGCTGACTGACTGGACTGGACTGGACTGACTAACTGACTTACTGACTGACTAAATGACAAACTGACTGACTGCTTGACTGACTGACTGACTGACTGAATGAGACTGATTGATTGACTGACTGACTGTCTGACAGACTGAATGCCTGACTGACTGACTGACTGAGTGACTTACTGACTGACTGGACTGACTGGACTGGACTGACTGACCGACTGACTGAATGACTGACTGACTGACTGAGACTGACTGACGGACTGCCTGACTGACTGACGGACTGCCTGACTGACTGACCGACGGACTGACTGACAGACTTCGCAAAAGAGAAAAATTTAAAAAAAAAAGAATAATCAAAGTAGAAAAAAAAATTGCATTGAAGTTTTTCGTTCCGGCTGGGTCTCGAACCCAGGGCCACTCGTATAGAAGCCCAAAGCTCTCGGCAATAGGCTATCGGATCTCTGTCAGTCGGTATCTTAATTATAATAAAAATAAAAAATGCACCTTGGTAATTATTAATTCAAACACTTTGAAATCTGCAGGTCGAATAATTAAACTGACTCAGAATTTTCTTCCCTACATAAATAATCAATATTCGCAAAAGAGAAAAATTCAAAAAAAAAGAATTTTCAAATTAGAAACTAAAAATATGGATTGAAAATTTTCGTTCCCGCTGGGACTCGAACCCAGGGCCACACGCTTGGAAGTCCAACGGGCTAGCAATTAGGCTATCGGAGCTCTGTCTGTCGGAGTCTTACTGCCTGACTGACAGATTGACTGACTGACTGATACTGACTGAATGACTGATACTGACTGACTGACTGATACTGACTGACTCACTGATACTGACAGACTGACCGACTCACTGACTGACCGAGACTGACTGACTGACTGCCTGACTGCCTAACTGACAGACTGAGTGAATGGCTGACTGACTGGACTGGATTGGACTGGACTGGACTGGACTGACTAACTGACTTACTGACTGACTGAATGACAAACTGACTGACTGCTTGACTGACTGACTGACTGACTGAATGAGACTGATTGATTGACTGACTGACTGACTGACTGCCTGACAGACTGAATGCCTGACTGACTGACTGACTGAGTGACATACTGACTAACTGGACTTACTGGACGTGACTGACTGACCGACTGACTGACGGACTGCCTGACTGACTGACGGACTGGACTGGACTGACCGACGGACTGACTGACAGACTTCGCAAAAGAGAAAAATTAAAAAAAAATGAATAATCAAATTAGAAAAAAAAATATGCATTGAAGTTTTTCGTTCCGGCTGGGACTCGAACCCAGGGCCACTCGTATAGAAGCCCAAAGCTCTCGCCAATAGGCTGTCGGATCTCTGACGGTCGGTATCTTAATTATAATAAAAACAAAAAATGCACCTTGGTAATTATTAATTCAAACACTTTGAAATCTACAGGTCAAATAATTAAACTGACTCAGAATTTTCTTCCCTACATAAACAATCAATATTCGCAAAAGAGAAAAATTAAAAAAAAAAAAAGAATTTTCAAATTAGAAACTAAAAATAAGGATGGAAGATTTTCGTTCAGGCTGGAACTCAAACCCATGACCACTCGCTTGGAAGCCCAACACTCTAGCCATTAGTCTATCAGAGCTCTGCCGACTGGAGTCATGAATATAATAAAAACAAAAAATGCACCTTGGTAATTATTGATTCAAACACTTTGAAATTTACCGGTCGAAAAATTAAACTGACTCAGAATATTCTTCCCTACATAAATAATCAATATTCCCAAAAGAGAAAAATTAAAAAAAAAAAAAAAAAAAGAGTTTTCAAATTAGAAAAGAAACATATACACTGAATATACTCCTTCCGGCTGGGACTCGAACCCAGGGCCACTCGTATAGAAGCCCAAAGCTCTCGCCAATAGGCTGTCGGATCTCTGACGGTTGGTATCTTAATTATAATAAAAACAAAAAATGCACCTTGGCAATTATTAATTCAAGCACTTTGAAATCTACAGGTCGAATAATTAAACTGACTCAGAATTTTCTTCCCGACATAAATAATCAATATTCGCAAAAGAGAAAAATTTGAAAAAAAGAATTTTCAAATTAGAAACTAAAAATATGGATGGAAGATTTTCGTTCAGGCTGGAACTCAAACCCATGACCACTCGCTTGGAAGCCCAACAATCTAGCTATTAGTGTATCAGAGCTCTGCCGGTTAGAATCATGAATATAATAAAAACAAAAAATGCACCTTGGTAATTATTGATTCAAACACTTTGAAATTTACCGGTCGAATAATTAAACTGACTCAGAATTTTCTCCCCTACATAAATAATAAATATTCGCAAAAGAGAAAAATAAAAAAAAAAGAATTTTCAAATTAGAAACTAAAAATATGGATTGAAAATTTTCGTTCCCGCTGGGACTCAAACCCAGGGCCACACGCTTGGAAGCCCAACGGGCTAGCAATTAGGCTATCGGATCTCTGTCTGTCGGAGTCTTACTGCCTGACTGAGACAGCCTGACTGACAGATTGACTGACTGACTGACTGATACTGACTGACTGACCCACTCACTAACTGACCGAGACTGACTGACTGACTGCCTGACTGCCTAACTGACTGACTGAGTGACTGGCTGACTGACTGGACTGGACTGGACTGACTAACTGACTTACTGACTGACTGAATGACAAACTGACTGCTTGACTGACTGACTGACTGACCGACTGAATGAGACTGATTGATTGACTGACTGACTGACTGACTGCCTGACAGACTGAATGCCTGACTGACTGACTGAGTGACTTACTGACTGACTGGACTGACTGGACTGGACTGACTGACCGACTGACTGAATGACTGACTGACTGACTGAGACTGACTGACGGACTGCCTGACTGACTGACGGACTGGACTGGACTGACCGACGGACTGACTGACAGACTTCGCAAAAGAGAAAAATTAAAAAAAAAGAATTTTCAAATTAGAAAAGAAATATATACACTGAATATATTCGTTCCGGCTGGGACTCGAACCCAGAGCCTCTCGTATAGAAGCCCAAAGCTCTCGCCAATAGGCTGTCGGATCTCTGACGGTCGGTATCTTAATTATAATAAAAACAAAAAATGCACCTTGGTAATTATTAATTCAAACACTTTAAAATCTGCAGGTCGAATAATTAAACTGACTCAGAATTTTCTTCCCTACATAAATAATCAATATTCGCAAAAGAGAAAAATTAAAAAAAAAAAAGTAATTTTCAAATTAGAAACTAAAAAATGGATTGAAGATTTTCGCTCAGGCTGGGACTCGAACCCATGGCCACACGCTTGGAAGCCCAACACTCTAGCCATTAGTCTATTAGAGCTTTGCGGAGTGGAGTCATGAATATAATTAAACAAAAAATGCACGTTGGTAATTATTGATTCAAACACTTTGAAATTTACTGGTCGAATAATTAAACTGACTTAGAATTTTCTTCCCTACATAAATAATCAATATTCGCAAAAGAGAAAAATTTAAAAAAAAAGAATTTTCAAATTAGAAAAGATACTTATACATTGAATATATTCATTCCGGCTGGGACTCGAACACAGGGCCACTCGTATAGAAGCCCAAAGCTCTCGCCAATAGGCTGTCGGATCTCTGACGGTCGGTATCTTCATTATAATTAAAACAAAAAATGCACCTTGGTAATTATTAATTCAAACACTTTGAAATCTACAGGTCGAATAATTAAACTGACTCAGAATTTTCTTCACTACATAAATAATCAATATTCGCAAAAGAGAAAAATTAAAAAAAAAAAGAATTTTCAAATTAGAAACTAAAAATATGGATTGAAAATTTTCGTTCCCGCTGGGACTCGAACCCAGGGCCACACGCTTGGAAGCCCAACGGGCTAGCAATTAGGCTATCGGATCTCTGTCTGTCGGAATCTTACTGCCTGACTGAGACTGCCTGACTGACAGATTGACTGACTGACTGACTGATACTGACTGAATTACTGATACTGACTGACTGACTGATACTGACAGACTGACCGACTCACTGACTGACCGAGACTGACTGACTGACTGCCTGACTGCCTAACTGACTGACTGAGTGAATGGCTGACTGACTGGACTGGACTGGATTGGACTGGACTGGACTGACTAACTGACTTACTGACCGACTGAATGACAAACTGACTGACTGCTTGACTGACTGACTGACTGACTGAATGACAAACTGACTGACTGCTTGACTGACTGACTGACTGACTGAATGAGACTGATTGATTGACTGACTGACTGACTCAGTGACTTACTGACTAACTGGACTTACTGGACGTGACTGACTGACCGACTCACTGAATGACTGACTGACTGACTGAGACTGACTGACGGACTGCCTGACTGACTGACGGACTGGACTGGACTGACCGACGGACTGACTGACAGACTTCGCAAAAGAGAAAAATTTAAAAAAAAAAGAATAATCAAAGTAGAAAAAAAATTTGCATTGAAGTTTTTCGTTCCGGCTGGGACTCGAACCCAGGGCCACTCGTATAGAAGCCCAAAGCTCTCGCTAATAGGCTGTCGGATCTCTGACGGTCGGTATCTTAATTATAATAAAAACAAAAAATGCACCTTGGCAATTATTAATTCAAGCACTTTGAAATCTACAGGTCGAATAATTAAACTGACTCAGAATTTTCTTCCCGACATAAATAATCAATATTCGCAAAAGAGAAAAATTTGAAAAAAAGAATTTTCAAATTAGAAACTAAAAATATGGATGGAAGATTTTCGTTCAGGCTGGAACTCAAACCCATGACCACTCGCTTGGAAGCCCAACAATCTAGCTATTAGTGTATCAGAGCTCTGCCGGTTAAAATCATGAATTGAATAAAAACAAAAAATGCACCTTGGTAATTATTGATTCAAACACTTTGAAATTTACCGGTCGAATAATTAAACTGACTCAGAATTTTCTTCCCTACATAAATAATCAATATTCGCAAAAGAAAAAAATTAAAAAAAAAATATTTTTCAAATTAGAAAAGAAATATATACATTGAATATGATCGTTCCGGCTGGGACTCAAACCCCGGGCCACTCGTACAGAAGCTCAAAGCTCTCGCCAATAGGCTATCGGATCTCTGTCAGTCGGTATTTTAATTATAATAAAAACAAAAAATGCACCTTGGTAATTATTAATTCAAACACTTTAAAATCTGCAGGTCGAATAATTAAACTGACTCAGAATTTTCTTCCCTACATAAATAATCAATATTCGCAAAAGAGAAAAATTTTAAAAAAAAAGTAATTTTCAAATTAGAAACTAAAAAATGGATTGAAGATTTTCGCTCAGGCTGGGACTCGAACCCATGGCCACACGCTTGGAAGCCCAACACTCTAGCCATTAGTCTATTAGAGCTTTGCGGAGTGGAGTCATGAATATAATTAAACAAAATATGCACGTTGGTAATTATTGATTCAAACACTTTGAAATTTACTGGTCGAATAATTAAACTGACTTAGAATTTTCTTCCCTACATAAATAATCAATATTCGCAAAAGAGAAAAATTTAAAAAAAAAGAATTTTCAAATTAGAAAAGATACTTATACATTGAATATATTCATTCCGGCTGGGACTCGAACACAGGGCCACTCGTATAGAAGCCCAAAGCTCTCGCCAATAGGCTGTCGGATCTCTGACGGTCGGTATCTTCATTATAATTAAAACAAAAAATGCACCTTGGTAATTATTAATTCAAACACTTTGAAATCTACTGGTCGAATAATTAAACTGACTCAGAATTTTCTTCCCTACATAAATAATCAATATTCGCAAAAGAGAAAAATTAAAAAAAAAAGAATTTTCAAATTTTAAAAGAAATATATTCGTTCCGGCTGTGACTCGAACCCAAGGCCACTCGTACAGAAGCCCAAAGCTCTCGGCAATAGGCTATCGGATCTCTGTTTGTCGGTATCTTAATTATAATAAAAACAAAAAATCCACCTTGGTAATTATTAATTCAAGCACTTTGAAATCTACAGGTCGAATAATTAAACTGACTCAGAATTTTCTTTCCTAAATAAATAATCAATATTCGCAAAAGAGAAATATTGAAAAAAAAAAAAAAATTCAAATTAGAAACTAAGAATATGGATTGAAGATTTTCGTTCAGGCTGGGATTTGAACCCATGGCCACTCGCTTGGAAGCCCAACACTCTAGCCATTAGTCTGTCAGAGCTCTGCCGGTTGGAGTCATGAATATAATAAAAACAAAAAATGCACCTTGGTAATTATTGATTCAAACACTTTGAAAGTTACCGGTCGAATAATTAAACTGACTCAGAATTTTTTTACCCACATAAATAATCAATATTTGCAAAAGAGAAAAATTTAAAAAAAAAGATTTTTCAAATTAGAAAAGAAATATATACATTGAATACATTCGTTCTTGCTGGGACTCGAACCCAGGGCCACTCGCTTGGAAGACCAACGGGGTAGCAATTAGGCTAACGGAGCTCTGTCGGTCGGAGTCTTACTGCCTGACTGAGACTGCCTGACTGACGGATTGACTGGCTGACTGACTGATACTGACTGACTGACTGACTGATACTGACTGACTTACTGATACTGACTGACTGACCGACTCACTGACTGACCGAGACTGACTGACTGCCTGACTGCCTATCTGACTGACTGAGTGACTGGCTGACTGACTGGACTGGACTGGATTGGACGGACTAACTGACTTACTGACTGACTGCATGACAAACTGAATGACTGCTTGACTGACTGACTGACTGAATGAGACAGATTAATTGACTGACTGTCTGACTGACTGCCTGACAGACTGAATGCCTGACTGACTGAGTGACTTACTGACTGACTGGACTAACTGGACTGGACTGACTGACCGACTGACTGAATGACTGACTGACTGACTGAGACTGACTGACGGACTGCCTGACTGACTGACGGACTTCGCAAAAGAGAAAAATTAAAAAAAAGAATAATCAAATTAGAAAAACAAATACGCATTGAAGTTTTTCGTTCCGGCTGAAACTCGACCCCAGGGCCACTCGTATTTAAGCCCAAAGCTCTCGCAAATAGGCTATCGGATCTCTGTCGGTCGTTATCTTAATTAAAATACGAAACAAAAAAGGCACCTTGGTAATTATTAAATGAAACACTTTAAAATCTACAGGTCGAAAAACTAAACTGACTCAGAATTTTCTTCCCTACATAAATAATCAATATTCGCAAAAGATAAAAATTAAAAAAAAAAGAATTTTCAAATCAGAAACTAAAAATATGGATTGAAGATTTTCGTTCAGGCTGGGACTCGAACCCATGGCCACTCGCTTGGAAGCCCAACACTCTAGCCATTAGTCTATCAGAGCTCTGCCGGTTGGAGTCATGAATATAATAAAAAGAAAAAATGCACCTTGGTAATTATTGATTCAAACACTTTGAAATTTACCGGGCGAATAATTAAACTGACTCAGAATTTTCTTCCCTACATAAATAATCAATATTCGCAAAGGAGAAAAATTAAAAAAAAGAAGAATTTTCAAATTAGGATAGATATATATACATTGATTATATTCGTTCCGGCTGGGACGCGAACCCAGGGCCACTCGCTTGGAAGCCCAACGGGGTAGCAATTAGGCTAACGGAGCTCTGTCGGTCGGAGTCTTACTGCCTGACTGAGACTGCCTGACTGACGGATTGACTGACTGACTGACTGATACTGACTGACTGACTGATACTGACTGACTGACTGCCTGACTGACTGACGGACTGGACTGGAATGACCAACGGACTGGACTGGACTGACCGACGGACTGACTGACAGGCTTCGCAAAAGAGAAAAATTAAAAAAAAAAGAATAATCAAATAAGAAAAAAAATATACATTGAAGTTTTTCGTTCCGGCTGGGACTCGAACCCAGGGCCACTCGTATAGAAGCCCATAGCTCTCGCCAATAGGATATCGGATCTAAGACGGTCGGTATTTTAATTATAATAAAAACAAAAAATGCACCTTGGTAATTATTAATTGAAACACTTTGAAATCTACAGGTCGAATAATTAAACTGACTCTGAATTTTCTTCCCTACATAAATAATCAATATTCGCAAAAGAGAAAAATTTAAAAAAAAAAATTTCAAATTAGAAATTAAAAATATGGATGGATGATTTTTGTTCAGGCTGGGACTCGAACATATGACCACTCGCTTGGAAGCCCAACACTCTAGCCATTAGTTTATCAGAGCTCTGCCGGTTGGAGTCATGAATATAATAAAAACAAAAAATGCACCTTGGTAATTATTGATTCAAACACTTTGAAATTTACCGGTCGAATAATTAAACTGACTCAGAATTTTCTTCCCTACATAAATAATCAATATTCGCAAAAGAGAAAAATTAAAAAAAAAAAGAATTTTCAAATTTGAAAAGAAACATATACATTGAATATATTCGTTCCGGCTGGGACTCGAACCCAGGGCCACTCGTATAGAAGCCCAAAGCTCTCGCCAATAGGCTATCGGATCTCTGTTTGTCGGTATCTTAATTATAATAAAAACAAAAAATCCACCTTGGTAATTATTAATTCAAGCACTTTGAAATCTACAGGTCGAATAATTAAACTGACTCAGAATTTTCTTCCCTACATAAATAATCAATATTCGCAAAAGAGAAAAAATTAAAAAAAAAAATTCAAATTAGAAAACAAATATATACATTGAGTATATTCGTTCCGGCTGGGACTCGAACCCAGGGCCACTCATATAGAAGCCCAAAGCTCTCGCCAATAGGCTATCGGATCTCTGTCGGTAGGTATCTTAAATATAATAAAAACAAAAAATGCACCTTGGTAATTATTAATTCAAACACTTTGAAATCTACAGGTCAGAATAATTAAACTGACTCAGAATTTTCTTCCCTACATAAATAATCAATATTCGCAAAAGAAAAAAATTAAAAAAAAAGAATTTTCAAATAAGAAAAGAAATATATACATTGAATACATTCGTTCTTGCTGGGACTCGAACCCAGAGCCACTCGTTTGGAAGACCAACGGGGTAGCAATTAGGCTAACGGAGCTCTGTCGGTCGGAGTCTTACTGCCTGACTGAGACTGCCTGACTGACGGATTGACTGGCTGACTGACTGATACTGACTGACTGACTCACTGACTGACCGAGACTGACTGACTAACTGCCTGACTGACTGAGACTGGACTGGCTGACTGACTGACTGACTAACTGACTGACTGAGACTGACTGACTGACTGCTTGACTCTCTGACTGGCTATTTCACTGACTGACTGAATGACTAAATGACTGACTGACACTGACTGACTGACTGCTTGACTACCTGACTGACTGCTTGACTGACTAACTGACTGGACAGGACTGACCGACTGACTGACTGACAGGCTGACTGAATAAGGATGACTGACAGACTGACTGAATAAGGCTGACTGACTGACTGACTGACAGACTGACTGAATAAGGCTGACCGACTGACTGACTGCCTGACTGACTGACTGACTGAATGACTGACTGATTGTCTGACCGAGACTGACTGACTGACTGACTGAGACTGGACTGGACTGACTGACTGACTGACTGACTGAGACTGACTGACTGCTTTAGTGACTAACTGACTGCACAGGACTGACCGACTGACTGACTGACTGACTGCCTGACTGACTGACTGACTGAATGACTGACTGACTGAGACTAAATGACTGACTGCTTGACTGACTGGCTGAAGGACTAACTGACTGACTGAGTGACTGACTGACTGGACTGACTGACTGAGACTGAATGACTGAGTGCTTGACTGATTGACTGTCAGACTGACTGACTGACTTCGCAAAAGGGAAAAATAAAAAAAAATAATTATAAAATTAGAAAAAAATATTTGCATTTAAGATTTCCTTTCCGGCCGGGACTCGAACCCAGTACCACGCGCTTGGAACCCAACGATCTAGCCATTAGGCTATCGGAGCTCTGTCGATGGAAGTCTTAAATATAATAAAAACAAAAAATGCACCTTGGTAATTATTGATTCAAACACTTTGAAATTTACAGGTCGAATAATTAAACTGACTCAGAATTTTTCTCCCTACATAAATAATCAATATTCGCAAAAGAGAAAAATTAAAAAAAAAAAGAAGAAATTTCAAATTAGAAACTAAAAGTATACATTGAAGATTTTCGTTCAGGCTGGGACTCGAACCCAGGGCCACTCGCTTGGAAGCCTAACACTCTAGCCATTAGTCTATGGGAGCTCTGTCGGTGGGAGTTTTAAATATAATAAAAACAAAAAATGCACCTTGGTAATTGTTTATTTAAACACTTTGAAATCTTCGTGTCGAAAAATTAAACTGACTCAGAATTTTCTTCCCCACATAAATAATCAATAATTGCAAACAAAAGAAATTGAAAAAAAAAAAGAATTTTCAAATTAGAAAAGAAATATATACTTTGAAGATATTCGCTCCGGCTGGGACTCGAGCCCAGGCCACTCGCTTGGAAGACCAGCGGTCTAGCCATTAGGCTATCGGAGTTCGGTCGAGCGGAGTCTTACTGCCTGACTGATACTGCCTGACTGACAGACTGACTCACTGACTGACTGATACTGACTGACTGACTCACTGACTGACCGAGACTGACTGACTAACTGCCTGACTGACTGAGACTGGACTGACTGACTGACTGACTGACTGACTGAGTTTGACTGACTGACTGCTTGACTCTCTGACTGGCTATTTCACTGACTGACTGAATGACTAAATGACTGACTGACACTGACTGACTGACTGCTTGACTGACTAACTGACTGGACAGGACTGACCGACTGACTGACTGACAGACTGACTGAATAAGGATGACTGACAGACTGACTGAATAAGGCTGACTGACTGACTGACTGACAGACTGACTGAATAAGGCTGACCGACTGACTGACTGCCTGACTGACTGACTGACTGAATGACTGACTGACTGACTGACCGAGACTGACTGACTGACTGACTGAGACTGGACTGGACTGACTGACTGACTGACTGACTGAGACTGGACTGGACTGACTGACTGACTGACTGACTGAGACTGACTGACTGCTTTAGTGACTAACTGACTGCACAGGACTGACCGACTGACTGACTGACTGCCTGACTGACTGACTGACTGAATGACTGACTGACTGAGACTAAATGACTGACTGCTTGACTGACTGGCTGAAGGACTAACTGACTGACTGAGTGACTGACTGACTGGACTGACTGACTGAGACTGAATGACTGAGTGCTTGACTGATTGACTGTCAGACTGACTGACTGACTTCGCAAAAGGGAAAAATAAAAAAAAAAGAATTATAAAATTAGAAAAAAATATTTGCATTTAAGATTTCCTTTCCGGCCGGGACTCGAACCCAGTACCACGCGCTAGGAACCCAACGGTCTAGCCATTAGGCTATCGGAGCTCTGTCGATGGAAGTCTTAAATATAATAAAAACAAAAAATGCACCTTGGTAATTATTGATTCAAACACTTTGAAATTTACAGGTCGAATAATTAAACTGACTCAGAATTTTTCTCCCTACATAAATAATCAATATTCGCAAAAGAGAAAAATTAAAAAAAAAAGAAGAAGAAATTTCAAATTAGAAACTAAAAGTATACATTGAAGATATTCGTTCAGGCTGGGACTCGAACCCAGGGCCACTCGCTTGGAAGCCTAACACTCTAGCCATTAGTCTATGGGAGCTCTGTCGGTGGGAGTTTTAAATATAATAAAAACAAAAAATGCACCTTGGTAATTGTTTATTTTAACACTTTGAAAACTTCGTGTCGAAAAATTAAACTGACTCAGAATTTTCTTCCCTACATAAATAATCAATAATTGCAAAGGAAAGAAATTGAAAAAAAAAAGAATTTTCAAATTAGAAAAGAAATATATACATTGAAAATATTCGCTCCGGCTGGGACTCGAACCCAGGCCACTCGCTTGGAAGACCAGCGGTCTAGCCATTAGGCTATCGGAGTTATATCGAGCGGAGTCTTACTGCCTGACTGATACTGCCTGACTGACAGACTGACTCACTGACTGACTGATACTGACTGACTGACTCACTGACTGACCGAGACTGACTGACTAACTGCCTGACTGACTGAGACTGGACTGACTGACTGACTGACTGACTGACTGACTAACTGACTGACTGAGACTGACTGACTGACTGCTTGACTCTCTGACTGGCTATTTCACTGACTGACTGAATGACTAAATGACTGACTGACACTGACTGACTGACTGCTTGACTGACTAACTGACTGGACAGGACTGCCCGACTGACTGACTGACAGACTGACTGAATAAGGATGACTGACAGACTGACTGAATAAGGCTGACTGACTGACTGACTGACAGACTGACTGAATAAGGCTGACCGACTGACTGACTGCCTGACTGACTGACTGACTGAATGACTGACTGACTGACTGACCGAGACTGGACTGGACTGACTGACTGAGACTGGACTGGACTGACTGACTGACTGAGACTGACTGACTGCTTTAGTGACTAACTGACTGCACAGGACTGACCGACTGACTGACTGACTGACTGCCTGACTGACTGACTGACTGAGACTAAATGACTGACTGCTTGACTGACTGGCTGAAGGACTAACTGACTGACTGAGTGACTGACTGACTGGACTGACAGACTGAGACTGAATGACTGAGTGCTTGACTGATTGACTGTCAGACTGACTGACTGACTTCGCAAAAGGGAAAAATAAAAAAAAAGAATTATAAAATTAGAAAAAAATATTTGCATTTAAGATTTCCTTTCCGGCCGGGACTCGAACCCAGTACCACGCGCTAGGAACCCAACGGTCTAGCCATTAGGCTATCGGAGCTCTGTCGATGGAAGTCTTAAATATAATAAAAACAAAAAATGCACCTTGGTAATTATTGATTCAAACACTTTGAAATTTACAGGTCGAATAATTAAACTGACTCAGAATTTTTCTCCCTACATAAATAATCAATATTCGCAAAAGAGAAAAATTAAAAAAAAAAGAAGAAGAAATTTCAAATTAGAAACTAAAAGTATACATTGAAGATTTTCGTTCAGGCTGGGACTCGAACCCAGGGCCACTCGCTTGGAAGCCTAACACTCTAGCCATTAGTCTATGGGAGCTCTGTCGGTGGGAGTTTTAAATATAATAAAAACAAAAAATGCACCTTGGTAATTGTTTATTTAAACACTTCGAAATCTTCGTGTCGAAAAATTAAACTGACTCAGAATTTTCTTCCCTACATAAATAATCAATAATTGCAAAGGAAAGAAATTGAAAAAAAAAGAATTTTCAAATTAGAAAAGAAATAGATACATTGAAGATATTCGCTCCGGCTGGGACTCGAACCCAGGCCACTCGCTTGGAAGACCAGCGGTCTAGCCATTAGGCTATCGGAGTTCTGTCGAGCGGAGTCTTACTGCCTGACTGATACTGCCTGACTGACAGACTGACTCACTGACTGACTGATACTGACTGACTGACTCACTGACTGACCGAGACTGACTGACTAACTGCCTGACTGACTGAGACTGGACTGACTGACTGACTGACTAACTGACTGACTGAGACTGACTGACTGACTGCTTGACTCTCTGACTGGCTATTTCACTGACTGACTGAATGACTAAATGACTGACTGACACTGACTGACTGACTGCTTGACTACCTGACTGACTGCTTGACTGACTAACTGACTGGACAGGACTGACCGACTGACAGACTGACTGAATAAGGATGACTGACAGACTGACTGGACAGGACTGACGGACTGACTGACTGACAGACTGACTGAATAAGGATGACTGACAGACTGACTGAATAAGGCTGACTGAATGACTGACTGACAGACTGACTGAATAAGGCTGACCGACTGACTGACTGCCTGACTGACTGACTGAATGACTGACTGACTGTCTGACCGAGACTGACTGACTGACTGACTGAGACTGGACTGGACTGACTGACTGACTGAGACTGGACTGGACTGACTGACTGCTTTAGTGACTAACTGACTGCACAGGACTGACCGACTGACTGACTGACTGACTGCCTGACTGACTGACTGACTGAATGACTGACTGACTGAGACTAAATGACTGACTGCTTGACTGACTGGCTGAAGGACTAACTGACTGACTGAGTGACTGACTGACTGAGACTGAATGACTGAGTGCTTGACAGATTGACTGTCAGACTGACTGACTGACTTCGCAAAAGGGAAAAATAAAAAAAAAAAGAATTATAAAATTAGAAAAAAATATTTTCATTTAAGATTTCCTTTCCGGCCGGGACTCGAACCCAGTACCACGCGCTAGGAACCCAACGGTCTAGCCATTAGGCTATTGGTGCTCTGTCGATGGAAGTCTTAAATATAATAAAAACAAAAAATGCACCTTGGTAATTATTGATTCAAACACTTTGAAATTTACAGGTCGAATAATTAAACTGACTCAGAATTTTTCTCCCTACATAAATAATCAATATTCGCAAAAGAGAAAAATTAAAAAAAAAAGAAGAAGAAATTTCAAATTAGAAACTAAAAGTATACATTGAAGATTTTCGTTCAGGCTGGGACTCGAACCCAGGGCCACTCGCTTGGAAGCCTAACACTCTAGCCATTAGTCTATAAGAGCTCTGTCGGTGGGAGTTTTAAATATAATAAAAACAAAAAATGCACCTTGGTAATTGTTTATTTAAACACTTTGAAATCTTCGTGTCGAAAAATTAAACTGACGCAGAATTTTCTTCCCTACATAAATAATCAATAATTGCAAAGAAGAGAAATTGAAAAAAAAAAGAATTTTCAAATTAGAAAAGAAATATATACATTGAAGATATTCACTCCGGCTGGGACTCGAACCCAGGCCACTCGCTTGGAAGACCAGCTGTCTAGCCATTAGGCTATCGGAGTTCTGTCGAGCGGAGTCTTACTGCCTGACTGATACTGCCTGACTGACAGACTGACTCACTGACTGACTGATACTGACTGACTGACTCACTGACTGACCGAGACTGACTGACTAACTGCCTGACTGACTGAGACTGGACTGACTGACTGACTGACTGACTGACTGACTAACTGACTGACTGAGACTGACTGACTGACTGCTTGACTCTCTGACTGGCTATTTCACTGACTGACTGAATGACTAAATGACTGACTGACACTGACTGACTGACTGCTTGACTACCTGACTGACTGCTTGACTGACTAACTGACTGGACAGGACTGACCGACTGACTGACTGACAGACTGACTGAATAAGGATGACTGACAGACTGACTGAATAAGGCTGACTGACTGACTGACTGACAGACTGACTGAATAAGGCTGACCGACTGACTGACTGCCTGACTGACTGACTGACTGAATGACTGACTGACTGACTGACCGAGACTGACTGACTGACTGACTGAGACTGGACTGGACTGACTGACTGACTGACTGACTGAGACTGACTGACTGCTTTAGTGACTAACTGACTGCACAGGACTGACCGACTGACTGACTGACTGACTGCCTGACTGACTGACTGACTGAATGACTGACTGACTGAGACTAAATGACTGACTGCTTGACTGACTGGCTGAAGGACTAACTGACTGACTGAGTGACTGACTGACTGGACTGACTGACTGAGACTGAATGACTGAGTGCTTGACTGATTGACTGTCAGACTGACTGACTGACTTCGCAAAAGGGAAAAATAAAAAAAAAGAATTATAAAATTAGAAAAAAATATTTGCATTTAAGATTTCCTTTCCGGCCGGTACTCGAACCCAGTACCACGCGCTAGGAACCCAACGGTCTAGCCATTAGGCTATCGGAGCTCTGTCGATGGAAGTCTTAAATATATTAAAAACAAAAAATGCACCTTGGTAATTATTGATTCAAACACTTTGAAATTTACAGGTCGAATAATTAAACTGACTCAGAATTTTTCTCCCTACATAAATAATCAATATTCGCAAAAGAGAAAAATTAAAAAAAAAGAAGAAGAAATTTCAAATTAGAAACTAAAAGTATACATTGAAGATTTTCGTTCAGGCTGGGACTCGAACCCAGGGCCACTCGCTTGGAAGCCTGACACTCTAGCCATTAGTCTATGGGAGCTCTGTCGGTGGGAGTTTTAAATGTAATAAAAACAAAAAATGCACCTTGGTAATTGTTTATTTAAACACTGAAATCTTCGTGTCGAAAAATTAAACTGACTCAGAATTTTCTTCCCTACATAAATAATCAATAATTGCAAAGGAAAGAAATTGAAAAAAAAAGAATTTTCAAATTACAAAAGAAATATATACATTGAAGATATTCACTCCGGCTGGGACTCGAACCCAGGCCACTCGCTTGGAAGACCAGCGGTCTAGCCATTAGGCTATCGGAGTTCTGTCGAGCGGAGTCTTACTGCCTGACTGATACTGCCTGACTGACAGACTGACTCACTGACTGACTGATACTGACTGACTGACTCACTGACTGACCGAGACTGACTGACTAACTGCCTGACTGACTGAGACTGGACTGACTGACTGACTGACTCACTGACTGACCGAGACTGACTGACTAACTGCCTGACTGACTGAGACTGGACTGACTGACTGACTGACTGACTGACTGACTAACTGACTGACTGAGACTGACTGACTGACTGCTTGACTCTCTGACTGGCTATTTCACTGACTGACTGAATGACTAAATGACTGACTGACACTGACTGACTGACTGCTTGACTACCTGACTGACTGCTTGACTGACTAACTGACTGGACAGGACTGACCGACTGACTGACTGACAGACTGACTGAATAAGGATGACTGACAGACTGACTGAATAAGGCTGACTGACTGACTGACTGACAGACTGACTGAATAAGGATGACTGACAGACTGACTGAATAAGGCTGACTGACTGACTGACTGACAGACTGAGTGAATAAGGCTGACCGACTGACTGACTGCCTGACTGACTGACTGACTGACTGAGACTGACTGACTGCTTTAGTGACTAACTGACTGCACAGGACTGACCGACTGACTGACTGACTGACTGACTGAATGACTGACTGACTGAGACTAAATGACTGACTGCTTGACTGACTGGCTGAAGGACTAACTGACTGACTGAGTGACTGACTGACTGCACTGACTGACTGAGACTGAATGACTGAGTGCTTGACTGATTGACTGTCAGACTGACTGACTGACTTCGCAAAAGGGAAAAATAAAAAAAAAAGAATTATAAAATTAGAAAAAAATATTTGCATTTAAGATTTCCTTTCCGGCTGGGATTTGAACCCAGGGCGACACTCATGGAAGCCCAACGCTCTCGTCAATATACTATCGGATCTCTGTTGATCGGTGTCTTAATTATAATAAAAACAAAAAATGCACCTTAGTAATTATTGATCTAAAATCTTTGAAATCTAAAGGTCGAATGATTAAACTGACTCAGAATTTTCTTCCGTACATAAATAATCCATATTTGCAAAAGAAAGAAATTGAAAAAAAAAAGAATCTTCAAATTAGAAGAGAAATATATACATGGAAGATTTTCGTTCCGGCCGGGACTCGAACCCAGTACCACGCGCTTGGAACCCAACGGTCTAGCCATTAGGCTATCGGAGCTCTGTCGATGGAAGTCTTAAATATAATAAAAACAAAAAATGCACCTTGGTAATTATTGATTCAAACACTTTGAAATTTACAGGTCGAATAATTAAACTGACTCAGAATTTTTCTCCCTACATAAATAATCAATATTCGCAAAAGAGAAAAATTAAAAAAAAAGAAGAAGAAATTTCAAATTAGAAACTAAAAGTATACATTGAAGATTTTCGTTCAGGCTGGGACTCGAACCCAGGGCCACTCGCTTGGAAGCCTAACACTCTAGCCATTAGTCTATGGGAGCTCTGTCGGTGGGAGTTTTAAATATAATAAAAACAAAAAATGCACCTTGGTAATTGTTTATTTAAACACTTTGAAATCTTCGTGTCGAAAAATTAAACTGACTCAGAATTTTCTTCCCTACATAAATAATCAATAATTGCAAAGGAAAGAAATTGAAAAAAAAAAAGAATTTTCAAATTAGAAAAGAAATATATACATTGAAGATATTCGCTCCGGCTGGGACTCGAACCCAGGCCACTCGCTTGGAAGACCAGCGGTCTAGCCATTAGGCTATCGGAGTTCTGTCGAGCTGAGTCTTACTGCCTGACTGATACTGCCTGACTGACAGACTGACTCACTGACTGACTGATACTGACTGACTGACTCACTGACTGACCGAGACTGACTGACTAACTGCCTGACTGACTGAGACTGCACTGACTGACTGACTGACTGACTAACTGACTGACTGAGACTGACTGACTGACTGCTTGACTCTCTGACTGGCTATTTCACTGACTGACTGAATGACTAAATGACTGACTGACACTGACTGACTGACTGCTTGACTACCTGACTGACTGCTTGACTGACTAACTGACTGGACAGGACTGACCGACTGACTGACTGACAGACTGACTGAATAAGGATGACTGACAGACTGACTGAATAAGGCTGACTGACTGACTGACTGACAGACTGACTGAATAAGGCTGACCGACTGACTGACTGCCTGACTGACTGACTGACTGAATGACTGACTGACTGACTGACCGAGACTGACTGACTGACTGACTGACTGAGACTGGACTGGACTGACTGACTGACTGACTGACTGAGACTGACTGACTGCTTTAGTGACTAACTGACTGCACAGGACTGACCGACTGACTGACTGACTGCCTGACTGACTGACTGACTGAATGACTGACTGACTGAGACTAAATGACTGACTGCTTGACTGACTGGCTGAAGGACTAACTGACTGACTGAGTGACTGGACTGACTGACTGAGACTGAATGACTGAGTGCTTGACTGATTGACTGTCAGACTGACTGACTGACTTCGCAAAAGGGAAAAATAAAAAAAAAGAATTATAAAATTAGAAAAAAATATTTGCATTTAAGATTTCCTTTCCGACCGGGGCTCGAACCCAGTACCACACGCTAGGAACCCAACGGTCTAGCCATTAGGCTATCGGAGCTCTGTCGATGGAAGTCTTAAATATATTAAAAACAAAAAATGCACCTTGATAATTATTGATTCAAACACTTTGAAATTTACAGGTCGAATAATTAAACTGACTCAGAATTTTTCTCCCTACATAAATAATCAATATTCGCAAAAGAGAAAAATTAAAAAAAAAAGAAGAAGAAATTTCAAATTAGAAACTAAAAGTATACATTGAAGATTTTCGTTCAGGCTGGGACTCGAACCCAGGGCCACTCGCTTGGAAGCCTGACACTCTAGCCATTAGTCTATGGGAGCTCTGTCGGTGGGAGTTTTAAATATAATAAAAACAAAAAATGCACCTTGGTAATTGTTTATTTAAACACTTTGAAATCTTTGTGTCGAAAAATTAAACTGACTCAGAATTTTCTTCCCTACATAAATAATTAATAATTGCAAAGGAAAGAAATTGAAAAAAAAAAAGAATTTTCAAATTAGAAAAGAAATATATACATTGAAGATATTCGCTCCGGCTGGGACTCGAACCCAGGCCACTCGCTTGGAAGACCAGCGGCCTAGCCATTAGGCTATCGGAGTTCTGTCGAGCGGAGTCTTACTGCCTGACTGATACTGCCTGACTGACAGACTGACTCACTGACTGACTGATACTGACTGACTGACTCACTGACTGACCGAGACTGACTGACTAACTGCCTGACTGACTAAAACTGGACTGACTGACTGACTGACTGACTGACTGACTAACTGACTGACTGAGACTGACTGACTGACTGCTTGACTCTCTGACTGGCTATTTCACTGACTGACTGAATGACTAAATGACTGACTGACACTGACTGACTGACTGCTTGACTACCTGACTGACTGCTTGACTGACTAACTGACTGGACAGGACTGACCGACTGACTGACTGACAGACTGACTGAATAAGGATGACTGACAGACTGACTGAATAAGGCTGACTGACTGACTGACTGACAGACTGACTGAATAAGGATGACTGACAGACTGACTGAATAAGGCTGACTGACTGACTGACTGACAGACTGACTGAATAAGGCTGACCGACTGACTGACTGCCTGACTGACTGACTGACTGAATGACTGACTGACTGACTGACCGAGACTGACTGACTGACTGACTGAGACTGGACTGGACTGACTGACTGACTGACTGACTGAGACTGACTGACTGCTTTAGTGACTAACTGACTGCACAGGACTGACCGACTGACTGACTGACTGACTGAATGAATGACTGACTGACTGAGACTAAATGACTGACTGCTTGACTGACTGGCTGAAGGACTAACTGACTGACTGAGTGACTGACTGACTGGACTGACTGACTGAGACTGAATGACTGAGTGCTTGACTGATTGACTGTCAGACTGACTGACTGACTTCGCAAAAGGGAAAAATAAAAAAAAAAGAATTATAAAATTAGAAAAAAATATTTGCATTTAAGATTTCCTTTCCGGCCGGGACTCGAACCCAGTACCACGCGCTAGGACCCCAACGGTCTAGCCATTAGGCTATCGGAGCTCTGTCGATGGAAGTCTTAAATATAATAAAAACAAAAAATGCAGCTTGGTAATTATTGATTCAAACACTTTGAAATTTACAGGTCGAATAATTAAACTGACTCAGAATTTTTCTCCCTACATAAATAATCAATATTCGCAAAAGAGAAAAATTAAAAAAAAAAGAAGAAGAAATTTCAAATTAGAAACAAAAAGTATACATTGAAGATTTTCGTTCAGGCTGGGACTCGAACCCAGGGCCACTCGCTTGGAAGCCTAACACTCTAGCCATTAGTCTATGGGAGCTCTGTCGGTGGGAGTTTTAAATATAATAAAAACAAAAAATGCACCTTGGTAATTGTTTATTTAAACACTTTGAAATCTTCGTGTCGAAAAATTAAACTGACTCAGAATTTTCTTCCCTACATAAATAATCAATAATTGCAAAGGAAAGAAATTGAAAAAAAAAGAATTTTCAAATTAGAAAAGAAATATATACATTGAAGATATTCGCTCCGGCAGGGACTCGAACCCAGGCCACTCGCTTGGAAGACCAGCGGTCTAGCCATTAGGCTATCGGAGTTCTGTCGAGCGGAGTCTTACTGCCTGACTGATACTGCCTGACTGACAGACTGACTCACTGACTGACTGATACTGACTGACTGACTCACTGACTGACCGAGACTGACTGACTAACTGCCTGACTGACTGAGACTGGACTGACTGACTGACTGACTCACTGACTGACCGAGACTGACTGACTAACTGCCTGACTGACTGAGACTGGACTGACTGACTGACTGACTGACTGACTGACTAACTGACTGACTGAGACTGACTGACTGACTGCTTGACTCTCTGACTGGCTATTTCACTGACTGACTGAATGACTAAATGACTGACTGACACTGACTGACTGACTGCTTGACTACCTGACTGACTGCTTGACTGACTAACTGACTGGACAGGACTGACCGACTGACTGACTGACAGACTGACTGAATAAGGATGACTGACAGACTGACTGAATAAGGCTGACTGACTGACTGACTGACAGACTGACTGAATAAGGATGACTGACAGACTGACTGAATAAGGCTGACTGACTGACTGACTGACAGACTGAGTGAATAAGGCTGACCGACTGACTGACTGCCTGACTGACTGACTGACTGACTGAGACTGACTGACTGCTTTAGTGACTAACTGACTGCACAGGACTGACCGACTGACTGACTGACTGACTGACTGAATGACTGACTGACTGAGACTAAATGACTGACTGCTTGACTGACTGGCTGAAGGACTAACTGACTGACTGAGTGACTGACTGACTGCACTGACTGACTGAGACTGAATGACTGAGTGCTTGACTGATTGACTGTCAGACTGACTGACTGACTTCGCAAAAGGGAAAAATAAAAAAAAAAGAATTATAAAATTAGAAAAAAATATTTGCATTTAAGATTTCCTTTCCGGCTGGGATTTGAACCCAGGGCGACACTCATGGAAGCCCAACGCTCTCGTCAATATACTATCGGATCTCTGTTGATCGGTGTCTTAATTATAATAAAAACAAAAAATGCACCTTAGTAATTATTGATCTAAAATCTTTGAAATCTAAAGGTCGAATGATTAAACTGACTCAGAATTTTCTTCCGTACATAAATAATCCATATTTGCAAAAGAAAGAAATTGAAAAAAAAAAGAATCTTCAAATTAGAAGAGAAATATATACATGGAAGATTTTCGTTCCGGCCGGGACTCGAACCCAGTACCACGCGCTTGGAACCCAACGGTCTAGCCATTAGGCTATCGGAGCTCTGTCGATGGAAGTCTTAAATATAATAAAAACAAAAAATGCACCTTGGTAATTATTGATTCAAACACTTTGAAATTTACAGGTCGAATAATTAAACTGACTCAGAATTTTTCTCCCTACATAAATAATCAATATTCGCAAAAGAGAAAAATTAAAAAAAAAGAAGAAGAAATTTCAAATTAGAAACTAAAAGTATACATTGAAGATTTTCGTTCAGGCTGGGACTCGAACCCAGGGCCACTCGCTTGGAAGCCTAACACTCTAGCCATTAGTCTATGGGAGCTCTGTCGGTGGGAGTTTTAAATATAATAAAAACAAAAAATGCACCTTGGTAATTGTTTATTTAAACACTTTGAAATCTTCGTGTCGAAAAATTAAACTGACTCAGAATTTTCTTCCCTACATAAATAATCAATAATTGCAAAGGAAAGAAATTGAAAAAAAAAAAGAATTTTCAAATTAGAAAAGAAATATATACATTGAAGATATTCGCTCCGGCTGGGACTCGAACCCAGGCCACTCGCTTGGAAGACCAGCGGTCTAGCCATTAGGCTATCGGAGTTCTGTCGAGCTGAGTCTTACTGCCTGACTGATACTGCCTGACTGACAGACTGACTCACTGACTGACTGATACTGACTGACTGACTCACTGACTGACCGAGACTGACTGACTAACTGCCTGACTGACTGAGACTGCACTGACTGACTGACTGACTGACTAACTGACTGACTGAGACTGACTGACTGACTGCTTGACTCTCTGACTGGCTATTTCACTGACTGACTGAATGACTAAATGACTGACTGACACTGACTGACTGACTGCTTGACTACCTGACTGACTGCTTGACTGACTAACTGACTGGACAGGACTGACCGACTGACTGACTGACAGACTGACTGAATAAGGATGACTGACAGACTGACTGAATAAGGCTGACTGACTGACTGACTGACAGACTGACTGAATAAGGCTGACCGACTGACTGACTGCCTGACTGACTGACTGACTGAATGACTGACTGACTGACTGACCGAGACTGACTGACTGACTGACTGACTGAGACTGGACTGGACTGACTGACTGACTGACTGACTGAGACTGACTGACTGCTTTAGTGACTAACTGACTGCACAGGACTGACCGACTGACTGACTGACTGCCTGACTGACTGACTGACTGAATGACTGACTGACTGAGACTAAATGACTGACTGCTTGACTGACTGGCTGAAGGACTAACTGACTGACTGAGTGACTGGACTGACTGACTGAGACTGAATGACTGAGTGCTTGACTGATTGACTGTCAGACTGACTGACTGACTTCGCAAAAGGGAAAAATAAAAAAAAAGAATTATAAAATTAGAAAAAAATATTTGCATTTAAGATTTCCTTTCCGACCGGGGCTCGAACCCAGTACCACACGCTAGGAACCCAACGGTCTAGCCATTAGGCTATCGGAGCTCTGTCGATGGAAGTCTTAAATATATTAAAAACAAAAAATGCACCTTGATAATTATTGATTCAAACACTTTGAAATTTACAGGTCGAATAATTAAACTGACTCAGAATTTTTCTCCCTACATAAATAATCAATATTCGCAAAAGAGAAAAATTAAAAAAAAAAGAAGAAGAAATTTCAAATTAGAAACTAAAAGTATACATTGAAGATTTTCGTTCAGGCTGGGACTCGAACCCAGGGCCACTCGCTTGGAAGCCTGACACTCTAGCCATTAGTCTATGGGAGCTCTGTCGGTGGGAGTTTTAAATATAATAAAAACAAAAAATGCACCTTGGTAATTGTTTATTTAAACACTTTGAAATCTTTGTGTCGAAAAATTAAACTGACTCAGAATTTTCTTCCCTACATAAATAATTAATAATTGCAAAGGAAAGAAATTGAAAAAAAAAAAGAATTTTCAAATTAGAAAAGAAATATATACATTGAAGATATTCGCTCCGGCTGGGACTCGAACCCAGGCCACTCGCTTGGAAGACCAGCGGCCTAGCCATTAGGCTATCGGAGTTCTGTCGAGCGGAGTCTTACTGCCTGACTGATACTGCCTGACTGACAGACTGACTCACTGACTGACTGATACTGACTGACTGACTCACTGACTGACCGAGACTGACTGACTAACTGCCTGACTGACTAAAACTGGACTGACTGACTGACTGACTGACTGACTGACTAACTGACTGACTGAGACTGACTGACTGACTGCTTGACTCTCTGACTGGCTATTTCACTGACTGACTGAATGACTAAATGACTGACTGACACTGACTGACTGACTGCTTGACTACCTGACTGACTGCTTGACTGACTAACTGACTGGACAGGACTGACCGACTGACTGACTGACAGACTGACTGAATAAGGATGACTGACAGACTGACTGAATAAGGCTGACTGACTGACTGACTGACAGACTGACTGAATAAGGATGACTGACAGACTGACTGAATAAGGCTGACTGACTGACTGACTGACAGACTGACTGAATAAGGCTGACCGACTGACTGACTGCCTGACTGACTGACTGACTGAATGACTGACTGACTGACTGACCGAGACTGACTGACTGACTGACTGAGACTGGACTGGACTGACTGACTGACTGACTGACTGAGACTGACTGACTGCTTTAGTGACTAACTGACTGCACAGGACTGACCGACTGACTGACTGACTGACTGAATGAATGACTGACTGACTGAGACTAAATGACTGACTGCTTGACTGACTGGCTGAAGGACTAACTGACTGACTGAGTGACTGACTGACTGGACTGACTGACTGAGACTGAATGACTGAGTGCTTGACTGATTGACTGTCAGACTGACTGACTGACTTCGCAAAAGGGAAAAATAAAAAAAAAAGAATTATAAAATTAGAAAAAAATATTTGCATTTAAGATTTCCTTTCCGGCCGGGACTCGAACCCAGTACCACGCGCTAGGACCCCAACGGTCTAGCCATTAGGCTATCGGAGCTCTGTCGATGGAAGTCTTAAATATAATAAAAACAAAAAATGCAGCTTGGTAATTATTGATTCAAACACTTTGAAATTTACAGGTCGAATAATTAAACTGACTCAGAATTTTTCTCCCTACATAAATAATCAATATTCGCAAAAGAGAAAAATTAAAAAAAAAAGAAGAAGAAATTTCAAATTAGAAACAAAAAGTATACATTGAAGATTTTCGTTCAGGCTGGGACTCGAACCCAGGGCCACTCGCTTGGAAGCCTAACACTCTAGCCATTAGTCTATGGGAGCTCTGTCGGTGGGAGTTTTAAATATAATAAAAACAAAAAATGCACCTTGGTAATTGTTTATTTAAACACTTTGAAATCTTCGTGTCGAAAAATTAAACTGACTCAGAATTTTCTTCCCTACATAAATAATCAATAATTGCAAAGGAAAGAAATTGAAAAAAAAAGAATTTTCAAATTAGAAAAGAAATATATACATTGAAGATATTCGCTCCGGCAGGGACTCGAACCCAGGCCACTCGCTTGGAAGACCAGCGGTCTAGCCATTAGGCTATCGGAGTTCTGTCGAGCGGAGTCTTACTGCCTGACTGATACTGCCTGACTGACAGACTGACTCACTGACTGACTGATACTGACTGACTGACTTACTGACTGACCGAGACTGACTGACTAACTGCCTGACTGACTGAGACTGGACTGACTGACTGACTGACTGACTGACTGACTAACTGACTGACTGAGACTGACTGACTGACTGCTTGACTCTCTGACTGGCTATTTCACTGACTGACTGAATGACTAAATGACTGACTGACACTGACTGACTGACTGCTTGACTGACTGGACAGGACTGACCGACTGACTGACTGACAGACTGACTGAATAAGGATGACTGACAGACTGACTGAATAAGGCTGACTGACTGACTGACTGACAGACTGACTGAATAAGGCTGACCGACTGACTGACTGCCTGACTGACTGACTGACTGAATGACTGACTGACTGACTGACCGAGACTGACTGACTGACTGACTGAATGACTGACTGACTGAGACTAAATGACTGACTGCTTGACTGACTGGCTGAAGGACTAACTGACTGACTGAGTGACTGACTGCTTGACTGACTGGCTGAAGGACTAACTGACTGACTGAGTGACTGACTGACTGGACTGACTGACTGAGACTGAATGACTGAGTGCTTGACTGATTGACTGTCAGACTGACTGACTGACTTCGCAAAAGGGAAAAATAAAAAAAAAAAGAATTATAAAATTAGAAAAAAATATTTGCATTTAAGATTTCCTTTCCGGCCGGGACTCGAACCCAGTACCACGCGCTTGGACCCCAACGGTCTAGCCATTAGGCTATCGGAGCTCTGTCGATGGAAGTCTTAATTATAATAAAAACAAAAAATGCACCTTGGTAATTATTGATTCAAACACTTTGAAATTTACAGGTCGAATAATTAAACTGACTCAGAATTTTTCTCCCTACATAAATAATCAATATTCGCAAAAGAGAAAAATTAAAAAAAAAAAGAAGAAGAAATTTCAAATTAGAAACTAAAAGTATACATTGAAGATTTTCGTTCAGGCTGGGACTCGAACCCAGGGCCACTCGCTTGGAAGCCTAACACTCTAGCCATTAGTCTATGGGAGCTCTGTCGGTGGGAGTTTTAAATATAATAAAAACAAAAAATGCACCTTGGTAATTGTTTATTTAAACACTTTGAAATCTTCGTGTCGAAAAATTAAACTGACTCAGAATTTTCTTCCCTACATAAATAATCAATAATTGCAAAGGAAAGAAATTGAAAAAAAAAAAAGAATTTTCAAATTAGAAAAGAAATATATACATTGAAGATATTCGCTCCGGCTGGGACTCGAACCCAGGCCACTCGCTTGGAAGACCAGCGGTCTAGCCATTAGGCTATCGGAGTTCTGTCGAGCGGAGTCTTACTGCCTGACTGATACTGCCTGACTGACAGACTGACTCACTGACTGACTGATACTGACTGACTGACTCACTGACTGACCGAGACTGACTGACTAACTGCCTGACTGACTGAGACTGGACTGACTGACTGACTGACTGACTGACTGACTAACTGACTGACTGAGACTGACTGACTGACTGCTTGACTCTCTGACTGGCTATTTCACTGACTGACTGAATGACTAAATGACTGACTGACACTGACTGACTGACTGCTTGACTGACTGGACAGGACTGACCGACTGACTGACTGACAGACTGACTGAATAAGGATGACTGACAGACTGACTGAATAAGGCTGACTGACTGACTGACTGACAGACTGACTGAATAAGGCTGACCGACTGACTGACTGCCTGACTGACTGACTGACTGAATGACTGACTGACTGACTGACCGAGACTGACTGACTGACTGACTGAATGACTGACTGACTGAGACTAAATGACTGACTGCTTGACTGACTGGCTGAAGGACTAACTGACTGACTGAGTGACTGACTGCTTGACTGACTGGCTGAAGGACTAACTGACTGACTGAGTGACTGACTGACTGGACTGACTGACTGAGACTGAATGACTGAGTGCTTGACTGATTGACTGTCAGACTGACTGACTGACTTCGCAAAAGGGAAAAATAAAAAAAAAAGAATTATAAAATTAGAAAAAAATATTTGCATTTAAGATTTCCTTTCCGACCGGGACTCGAACCCAGTACCACGCGCTTGGACCCCAACGGTCTAGCCATTAGGCTATCGGAGCTCTGTCGATGGAAGTCTTAAATATAATAAAAACAAAAAATGCAGCTTGGTAATTATTGATTCAAACACTTTGAAATTTACAGGTCGAATAATTAAACTGACTCAGAATTTTTCTCCCTACATAAATAATCAATATTCGCAAAAGAGAAAAATTTAAAAAAAAGAAGAAGAAATTTCAAATTAGAAACTAAAAGTATACATTGAAGATTTTCGTTCAGGCTGGGACTCGAACCCAGGGCCACTCGCTTGGAAGCCTAACACTCTAGCCATTAGTCTATGGGAGCTCTGTCGGTGGGAGTTTTAAATATAATAAAAACAAAAAATGCACCTTGGTAATTGTTTATTTAAACACTTTGAAATCTTCGTGTCGAAAAATTAAACTGACTCAGAATTTTCTTCCCTACATAAATAATCAATAATTGCAAATTAAAGAAATTGAAAAAAAATAGAATTTTCAAATTAGAAAAGAAATATATACATTGAAGATATTCGCTCCGGCTGGGACACGAACCCAGGCCACTCGCTTGGAAGACCAGCGGTCTAGCCATTAGGCTATCGGAGTTCTGTCGAGCGGAGTCTTACTGCCTGACTGATACTGCCTGACTGACAGACTGACTCACTGACTGACTGATACTGACTGACTGACTCACTGACTGACCGAGACTGACTGACTAACTGCCTGACTGACTGAGACTGGACTGACTGACTGACTGACTGACTGACTGACTAACTGACTGACTGAGACTGACTGACTGACTGCTTGACTCTCTGACTGGCTATTTCACTGACTGACTGAATGACTAAATGACTGACTGACACTGACTGACTGACTGCTTGACTGACTGGACAGGACTGACTAACTGACTGACTGACAGACTGACTGAATAAGGATGACTGACAGACTGACTGAATAAGGCTGACTGACTGACTGACTGACAGACTGACTGAATAAGGCTGACCGACTGACTGACTGCCTGACTGACTGACTGACTGAATGACTGACTGACTGACTGACCGAGACTGACTGATTGACTGACTGAATGACTGACTGACTGAGACTAAATGACTGACTGCTTGACTGACTGGCTGAAGGACTAACTGACTGACTGAGTGACTGACTGCTTGACTGACTGGCTGAAGGACTAACTGACTGACTGAGTGACTGACTGACTGGACTGACTGACTGAGACTGAATGACTGAGTGCTTGACTGATTGACTGTCAGACTGACTGACTGACTTCGCAAAAGGGAAAAATAAAAAAAAAAAGAATTATAAAATTAGAAAAAAATATTTGCATTTAAGATTTCCTTTCCGGCCGGGACTCGAACCCAGTACCACGCGCTTGGACCCCAACGGTCTAGCCATTAGGCTATCGGAGCTCTGTCGATGGAAGTCTTAAATATAATAAAAACAAAAAAGCCAGCTTGGTAATTATTGATTCAAACACTTTGAAATTTACAGGTCGAATAATTAAACTGACTCAGAATTTTTCTCCCTACATAAATAATCAATATTCGCAAAAGAGAAAAATTAAAAAAAAAGAAGAAGAAATTTCAAATTAGAAACTAAAAGTATACATTGAAGATTTTCGTTCAGGCTGGGACTCGAACCCAGGGCCACTCGCTTGGAAGCCTAACACTCTAGCCATTAGTCTATGGGAGCTCTGTCGGTGGGAGTTTTAAATATAATAAAAACAAAAAATGCACCTTGGTAATTGTTTATTTAAACACTTTGAAATCTTCGTGTCGAAAAATTAAACTGACTCAGAATTTTCTTCCCTACATAAATAATCAATAATTGCAAAGGAAAGAAATTGAAAAAAAAAAGAATTTTCAAATTAGAAAAGAAATATATACATTGAAGATATTCGCTCCGGCTGGGACTCGAACCCAGGCCACTCGCTTGGAAGACCAGCGGTCTAGCCATTAGGCTATCGGAGTTCTATCGAGCGGAGTCTTACTGCCTGACTGATACTGCCTGACTGACAGACTGACTCACTGACTGACTGATACTGACTGACTGACTCACTGACTGACCGAGACTGACTGACTAACTGCCTGACTGACTGAGACTGGACTGACTGACTGACTGACTGACTGACTGACTGAGACTGACTGACTGAGACTGACTGACTGACTGCTTGACTCTCTGACTGGCTATTTCACTGACTGACTGAATGACTAAATGACTGACTGACACTGACTGACTGACTGCTTGACTGACTAACTGACTGGACAGGACTGACCGACTGACTGACTGACAGACTGACTGAATAAGGATGACTGACAGACTGACTGAATAAGGCTGACTGACTGACTGACTGACAGACTGACTGAATAAGGCTGACCGACTGACTGCCTGACTGACTGACTGACTGAATGACTGACTGACTGACTGACCGAGACTGACTGACTGACTGACTGAGACTGGACTGGACTGACTGACTGACTGACTGACTGAGACTGACTGACTGCTTTAGTGACTAACTGACTGCACAGGACTGACCGACTGACTGACTGACTGACTGCCTGACTGATTGCCTGACTGACTGACTGACTGAATGACTGACTGACTGAGACTAAATGACTGACTGCTTGACTGACTGGCTGAAGGACTAACTGACTGACTGAGTGACTGACTGACTGGACTGACTGACTGAGACTGAATGACTGAGTGCTTGACTGATTGACTGTCAGACTGACTGACTGACTTCGCAAAAGGGAAAAATAAAAAAAAAGAATTATAAAATTAGAAAAAAATATTTGCATTTAAGATTTCCTTTCCGGCAGGGACTCGAACCCAGTACCACGCGCTAGGAACCCAACGGTCTAGCCATTAGGCTATCGGAGTTCTATCGATGGAAGTCTTAAATATATTAAAAACAAAAAATGCACCTTGGTAATTATTGATTCAAACACTTTGAAATTTACAGGTCGAATAATTAAACTGACTCAGAATTTTTCTCCCTACATAAATAATCTATATTCGCAAAAGAGAAAAATTAAAAAAAAAGAAGAAGAAATTTCAAATTAGAAACTAAAAGTATACATTGAAGATTTTCGTTCAGGCTGGGACTCGAACCCAGGGCCACTCGCTTGGAAGCCTGACACTCTAGCCATTAGTCTATGGGAGCTCTGTCGGTGGGAGTTTTAAATGTAATAAAAACAAAAAATGCACCTTGGTAATTGTTTATTTAAACACTTTGAAATCTTTGTGTCGAAAAATTAAACTGACTCAGAATTTTCTTCCCTACATAAATAATCAATAATTGCAAAGGAAAGAAATTGAAAAAAAAAGAATTTTCAAATTACAAAAGAAATATATACATTGAAGATATTCGCTCCGGCTGGGACTCGAACCCAGGCCACTCGCTTGGAAGACCAGCGGTCTAGCCATTAGGCTATCGGAGTTCTGTCGAGCGGAGTCTTACTGCCTGACTGATACTGCCTGACTGACAGACTGACTCACTGACTGACTGATACTGACTGACTGACTCACTGACTGACCGAGACTGACTGACTAACTGCCTGACTGACTGAGACTGGACTGACTGACTGACTGACTGACTGACTAACTGACTGACTGAGACTGACTGACTGACTGCTTGACTCTCTGACTGGCTATTTCACTGACTGACTGAATGACTAAATGACTGACTGACACTGACTGACTGACTGCTTGACTACCTGACTGACTGCTTGACTGACTAACTGACTGGACAGGACTGACCGACTGACTGACTGACAGACTGACTGAATAAGGATGACTGACAGACTGACTGAATAAGGCTGACTGACTGACTGACTGACAGACTGACTGAATAAGGATGACTGACAGACTGACTGAATAAGGCTGACTGACTGACTGACTGACAGACTGACTGAATAAGGCTGACCGACTGACTGACTGCCTGACTGACTGACTGACTGAATGACTGACTGACTGACTGACTGACTGAATGACTGACTGACTGAGACTAAATGACTGACTGCTTGACTGACTGGCTGAAGGACTAACTGACTGACTGAGTGACTGACTGCTTGACTGACTGGCTGAAGGACTAACTGACTGACTGAGTGACTGACTGACTGGACTGACTGACTGAGACTGAATGACTGAGTGCTTGACTGATTGACTGTCAGACTGACTGACTGACTTCGCAAAAGGGAAAAATAAAAAAAAAAAGAATTATAAAATTAGAAAAAAATATTTGCATTTAAGATTTCCTTTCCGGCCGGGACTCGAACCCAGTACCACGCGCTTGGACCCCAACGGTCTAGCCATTAGGCTATCGGAGCTCTGTCGATGGAAGTCTTAAATATAATAAAAACAAAAAATGCAGCTTGGTAATTATTGATTCAAACACTTTGAAATTTACAGGTCGAATAATTAAACTGACTCAGAATTTTTCTCCCTACATAAATAATCAATATTCGCAAAAGAGAAAAATTAAAAAAAAAGAAGAAGAAATTTCAAATTAGAAACTAAAAGTATACATTGAAGATTTTCGTTCAGGCTGGGACTCGAACCCAGGGCCACTCGCTTGGAAGCCTAACACTCTAGCCATTAGTCTATGGGAGCTCTGTCGGTGGGAGTTTTAAATATAATAAAAACAAAAAATGCACCTTGGTAATTGTTTATTTAAACACTTTGAAATCTTCGTGTCGAAAAATTAAACTGACTCAGAATTTTCTTCCCTACATAAATAATCAATAATTGCAAAGGAAAGAAATTGAAAAAAAAAAGAATTTTCAAATTAGAAAAGAAATATATACATTGAAGATATTCGCTCCGGCTGGGACTCGAACCCAGGCCACTCGCTTGGAAGACCAGCGGTCTAGCCATTAGGCTATCGGAGTTCTATCGAGCGGAGTCTTACTGCCTGACTGATACTGCCTGACTGACAGACTGACTCACTGACTGACTGATACTGACTGACTGACTCACTGACTGACCGAGACTGACTGACTAACTGCCTGACTGACTGAGACTGGACTGACTGACTGACTGACTGACTGACTAACTGACTGACTGAGACTGACTGACTGACTGCTTGACTCTCTGACTGGCTATTTCACTGACTGACTGAATGACTAAATGACTGACTGACACTGACTGACTGACTGCTTGACTGACTAACTGACTGGACAGGACTGACCGACTGACTGACTGACAGACTGACTGAATAAGGATGACTGACAGACTGACTGAATAAGGCTGACTGACTGACTGACTGACAGACTGACTGAATAAGGCTGACCGACTGACTGCCTGACTGACTGACTGACTGAATGACTGACTGACTGACTGACCGAGACTGACTGACTGACTGACTGAGACTGGACTGGACTGACTGACTGACTGACTGACTGAGACTGACTGACTGCTTTAGTGACTAACTGACTGCACAGGACTGACCGACTGACTGACTGACTGACTGCCTGACTGACTGCCTGACTGACTGACTGACTGAATGACTGACTGACTGAGACTAAATGACTGACTGCTTGACTGACTGGCTGAAGGACTAACTGACTGACTGAGTGACTGACTGACTGGACTGACTGACTGAGACTGAATGACTGAGTGCTTGACTGATTGACTGTCAGACTGACTGACTGACTTCGCAAAAGGGAAAAATAAAAAAAAAGAATTATAAAATTAGAAAAAAATATTTGCATTTAAGATTTCCTTTCCGGCAGGGACTCGAACCCAGTACCACGCGCTAGGAACCCAACGGTCTAGCCATTAGGCTATCGGAGTTCTATCAATGGAAGTCTTAAATATATTAAAAACAAAAAATGCACCTTGGTAATTATTGATTCAAACACTTTGAAATTTACAGGTCGAATAATTAAACTGACTCAGAATTTTTCTCCCTACATAAATAATCAATATTCGCAAAAGAGAAAAATTAAAAAAAAAGAAGAAGAAATTTCAAATTAGAAACTAAAAGTATACATTGAAGATTTTCGTTCAGGCTGGGACTCGAACCCAGGGCCACTCGCTTGGAAGCCTGACACTCTAGCCATTAGTCTATGGGAGCTCTGTCGGTGGGAGTTTTAAATATAATAAAAACAAAAAATGCACCTTGGTAATTGTTTATTTAAACACTTTGAAATCTTCGTGTCGAAAAATTAAACTGACTCAGAATTTTCTTCCCTACATAAATAATCAATAATTGCAAAGGAAAGAAATTGAAAAAAAAAGAATTTTCAAATTACAAAAGAAATATATACATTGAAGATATTCGCTCCGGCTGGGACTCGAACCCAGGCCACTCGCTTGGAAGACCAGCGGTCTAGCCATTAGGCTATCGGAGTTCTGTCGAGCGGAGTCTTACTGCCTGACTGATACTGCCTGACTGACAGACTGACTCACTGACTGACTGATACTGACTGACTGACTCACTGACTGACCGAGACTGACTGACTAACTGCCTGACTGACTGAGACTGGACTGACTGACTGACTGACTGACTGACTAACTGACTGACTGAGACTGACTGACTGACTGCTTGACTCTCTGACTGGCTATTTCACTGACTGACTGAATGACTAAATGACTGACTGACACTGACTGACTGCTTGACTACCTGACTGACTGCTTGACTGACTAACTGACTGGACAGGACTGACCGACTGACTGACTGACAGACTGACTGAATAAGGATGACTGACAGACTGACTGAATAAGGCTGACTGACTGACTGACTGACAGACTGACTGAATAAGGATGACTGACAGACTGACTGAATAAGGCTGACTGACTGACTGACTGACAGACTGACTGAATAAGGCTGACCGACTGACTGACTGCCTGACTGACTGACTGGACTGGACTGACTGACTGACTGACTGACTGAGACTGACTGACTGCTTTAGTGACTAACTGACTGCACAGGACTGACCGACTGACTGACTGACTGACTGACTGAATGACTGACTGACTGAGACTAAATGACTGACTGCTTGACTGACTGGCTGAAGGACTAACTGACTGACTGAGTGACTGACTGACTGGACTGACTGACTGAGACTGAATGACTGAGTGCTTGACTGATTGACTGTCAGACTGACTGACTGACTTCGCAAAAGGGAAAAATAAAAAAAAAAAAGAATTATAAAATTAGAAAAAAATATTTGCATTTAAGATTTCCTTTCCGGCTGGGATTTGAACCCAGGGCGACACTCATGGAAGCCCAACGCTCTCGCCAATATACTATCGGATCTCTGTTGATCGGTGTCTTAATTATTATAAAAACAAAAAATGCACCTTAGTAATTATTGATCTAAAATCTTTGAAATCTAAAGGTCGAATGATTAAACTGACTCAGAATTTTCTTCCGTACATAAATAATCCATATTTGCAAAAGAAAGAAATTGAAAAAAGAAAGAATCTTCAAATTAGAAGAGAAATATATACATGGAAGATTTTCGTTCCGGCCGGGACTCGAACCCAGTACCACGCGCTTGGAACCCAACGGTCTAGCCATTAGTCTATGGGAGCTCTGTCAGTGGGAGTTTTAAATATAATAAAAACAAAAAATGCACCTTGGTAATTGTTTATTTAAACACTTTGAAATCTTCGTGTCGAAAAATTAAACTGACTCAGAATTTTCTTCCCTACATAAATAATCAATAATTGCAAAGGAAAGAAATTGAAAAAAAAAGAATTTTCAAATTAGAAAAGAAATATATACATTGAAGATATTCGCTCCGGCTGGGACTCGAACCCAGGCCACTCGCTTGGAAGACCAGCGGTCTAGCCATTAGGCTATCGGAGTTCTGTCGAGCAGAGTCTTACTGCCTGACTGATACTGCCTGACTGACAGACTGACTCACTGACTGACTGATACTGACTGACTGACTCACTGACTGACCGAGACTGACTGACTAACTGCCTGACTGACTGAGACTGGACTGACTGACTGACTGACTGACTGACTGACTAACTGACTGACTGAGACTGACTGACTGACTGCTTGACTCTCTGACTGGCTATTTCACTGACTGACTGAATGACTAAATGACTGACTGACACTGACTGACTGACTGCTTGACTACCTGACTGACTGCTTGACTGACTAACTGACTGGACAGGACTGACCGACTGACTGACTGACAGACTGACTGAATAAGGATGACTGACAGACTGACTGAATATGGCTGACTGACTGACTGACCGAATAAGGCTGACCGACTGACTGACTGCCTGACTGACTGACTGACTGAATGACAGACTGACTGACTGACCGAGACTGACTGACTGACTGACTGAGACTGGACTGGACTGACTGACTGCTTTAGTGACTAACTGACAGCACAGGACTGACCGACTGACTGACTGACTGACTGCCTGACTGACTGAATGACTGACTGACTGAGACTAAATGACTGACTGCTTGACTGACTGGCTGAAGGACTAACTGACTGACTGAGTGACTGACTGACTGGACTGACTGACTGAGACTGAATGACTGAGTGCTTGACTGATTGACTGTCAGACTGACTGACTGACTTCCCAAAAGGGAAAAATAAAAAAAAAGAATTATAAAATTAGAAAATAATTTTTGCATTTAAGATTTCCTTTCCGGCCGGGACTCGAACCCAGTACCACGCGCTAGGAACCCAACGGTCTAGCCATTAGGCTATCGGAGCTCTGTCGATGGAAGTCTTAAATATATTAAAAACAAAAAATGCACCTTGGTAATTATTGATTCAAACACTTTGAAATTTACAGGTCGAATAATTAAACTGACTCAGAATTTTTCTCCCTACATAAATAATCAATATTCGCAAAAGAGAAAAATTAAAAAAAAAAGAAGAAGAAATTTCAAATTAGAAACTAAAAGTATACATTGAAGATTTTCGTTCAGGCTGGGACTCGAACCCAGGGCCACTCGCTTGGAAGACCAGCGGTCTAGCCATTAGGCTATCGGAGTTCTGTCGAGCAGAGTCTTACTGCCTGACTGATACTGCCTGACTGACAGACTGACTCACTGACTGACTGATACTGACTGACTGACTCACTGACTGACCGAGACTGACTGACTAACTGCCTGACTGACTGAGACTGGACTGACTGACTGACTGACTGACTGACTGACTAACTGACTGACTGAGACTGACTGACTGACTGCTTGACTCTCTGACTGGCTATTTCACTGACTGACTGAATGACTAAATGACTGACTGACACTGACTGACTGACTGCTTGACTACCTGACTGACTGCTTGACTGACTAACTGACTGGACAGGACTGACCGACTGACTGACTGACAGACTGACTGAATAAGGATGACTGACAGACTGACTGAATAAGGCTGACTGACTGACTGACTGACAGACTGACTGAATAAGGCTGACCGACTGACTGACTGCCTGACTGACTGACTGACTGAATGACAGACTGACTGACTGACCGAGACTGACTGACTGACTGACTGAGACTGGACTGGACTGACTGACTGCTTTAGTGACTAACTGACAGCACAGGACTGACCGACTGACTGACTGACTGACTGCCTGACTGACTGACTGACTGAATGACTGACTGACTGAGACTAAATGACTGACTGCTTGACTGACTGGCTGAAGGACTAACTGACTGACTGAGTGACTGACTGACTGGACTGACTGACTGAGACTGAATGACTGAGTGCTTGACTGATTGTCTGTCAGACTGACTGACTGACTTCCCAAAAGGGAAAAATAAAAAAAAAGAATTATAAAATTAGAAAATAATTTTTGCATTTAAGATTTCCTTTCCGGCCGGGACTCGAACCCAGTACCACGCGCTAGGAACCCAACGGTCTAGCCATTAGGCTATCGGAGCTCTGTCGATGGAAGTCTTAAATATATTAAAAACAAAAAATGCACCTTGGTAATTATTGATTCAAACACTTTGAAATTTACAGGTCGAATAATTAAACTGACTCAGAATTTTTCTCCCTACATAAATAATCAATATTCGCAAAAGAGAAAAATTAAAAAAAAAAGAAGAAGAAATTTCAAATTAGAAACTAAAAGTATACATTGAAGATTTTCGTTCAGGCTGGGACTCGAACCCAGGGCCACTCGCTTGGAAGCCTGACACTCTAGCCATTAGTCTATGGGAGCTCTGTCGGTGGGAGTTTTAAATATAATAAAAACAAAAAATGCACCTTGGTAATTGTTTATTTAAACACTTTGAAATCTTTGTGTCGAAAAATTAAACTGACTCAGAATTTTCTTCCCTACATAAATAATCAATAATTGCAAAGGAAAGAAATTGAAAAAAAAAGAATTTTCAAATTAGAAAAGAAATATATACATTGAAGATATTCGCTCCGGCTGGGACTCGAACCCAGGCCACTCGCTTGGAAGACCAGCGGTCTAGCCATTATGCTATCGGAGTTCTGTAGAGCGGAGTCTTACTGCCTGACTGATACTGCCTGACTGACAGACTGACTCACTGACTGACTGATACTGACTGACTGACTCACTGACTGACCGAGACTGACTGACTAACTGCCTGACTGACTGAGACTGGACTGACTGACTGACTGACTGACTGACTGACTGACTGACTGAGACTGACTGACTGACTGCTTGACTCTCTGACTGGCTATTTCACTGACTGACTGAATGACTAAATGACTGACTGACACTGACTGACTGACTGCTTGACTACCTGACTGACTGCTTGACTGACTAACTGACTGGACAGGACTGACCGACTGACTGACTGACAGACTGACTGAATAAGGCTGACTGACTGACTGACTGACTGACTGACTGAGACTGACTGACTGCTTTAGTGACTAACTGACTGCACAGGACTGACCGACTGACTGACTGACTGACTGCCTGACTGACTGACTGACTGAATGACTGACTGACTGAGACTAAATGACTGACTGCTTGACTGACTGGCTGAAGGACTAACTGACTGACTGAGTGACTGACTGACTGGACTGACTGACTGAGACTGAATGACTGAGTGCTTGACTGATTGTCTGTCAGACTGACTGACTGACTTCCCAAAAGGGAAAAATAAAAAAAAAGAATTATAAAATTAGAAAATAATTTTTGCATTTAAGATTTCCTTTCCGGCCGGGACTCGAACCCAGTACCACGCGCTAGGAACCCAACGGTCTAGCCATTAGGCTATCGGAGCTCTGTCGATGGAAGTCTTAAATATATTAAAAACAAAAAATGCACCTTGGTAATTATTGATTCAAACACTTTGAAATTTACAGGTCGAATAATTAAACTGACTCAGAATTTTTCTCCCTACATAAATAATCAATATTCGCAAAAGAGAAAAATTAAAAAAAAAAGAAGAAGAAATTTCAAATTAGAAACTAAAAGTATACATTGAAGATTTTCGTTCAGGCTGGGACTCGAACCCAGGGCCACTCGCTTGGAAGCCTGACACTCTAGCCATTAGTCTATGGGAGCTCTGTCGGTGGGAGTTTTAAATATAATAAAAACAAAAAATGCACCTTGGTAATTGTTTATTTAAACACTTTGAAATCTTTGTGTCGAAAAATTAAACTGACTCAGAATTTTCTTCCCTACATAAATAATCAATAATTGCAAAGGAAAGAAATTGAAAAAAAAAGAATTTTCAAATTAGAAAAGAAATATATACATTGAAGATATTCGCTCCGGCTGGGACTCGAACCCAGGCCACTCGCTTGGAAGACCAGCGGTCTAGCCATTATGCTATCGGAGTTCTGTAGAGCGGAGTCTTACTGCCTGACTGATACTGCCTGACTGACAGACTGACTCACTGACTGACTGATACTGACTGACTGACTCACTGACTGACCGAGACTGACTGACTAACTGCCTGACTGACTGAGACTGGACTGACTGACTGACTGACTGACTGACTAACTGACTGACTGAGACTGACTGACTGACTGCTTGACTCTCTGACTGGCTATTTCACTGACTGACTGAATGACTAAATGACTGACTGACACTGACTGACTGACTGCTTGACTACCTGACTGACTGCTTGACTGACTAACTGACTGGACAGGACTGACCGACTGACTGACTGACAGACTGACTGAATAAGGCTGACTGACTGACTGACTGACAGACTGACTGAATAAGGCTGACCGACTGACTGACTGACTGACTGACTGAGACTGGACTGGACTGACTGACTGACTGACTGACTGAGACTGACTGACTGCTTTAGTGACTAACTGACTGCACAGGACTGACCGACTGACTGACTGACTGACTGCCTGACTGACTGACTGACTGAATGACTGACTGACTGAGACTAAATGACTGACTGCTTGACTGACTGGCTGAAGGACTAACTGACTGACTGAGTGACTGACTGACTGAAATGACTGACTGAGACTGAATGACTGAGTGCTTGACTGATTGACTGTCAGACTGACTGACTGACTTCGCAAAAGGGAAAAATAAAAAAAAAAGAATTATAAAATTAGAAAAAAATATTTGCATTTAAGATTTCCTTTCCGGCCGGGACTCGAACCCAGTACCACGCGCTAGGAACCCAACGGTCTAGCCATTAGGCTATCGGAGCTCTGTCGATGGAAGTCTTAAATATAATAAAAACAAAAAATGCACCTTGGTAATTATTGATTCAAACACTTTGAAATTTACAGGTCGAATAATTAAACAGACTCAGGATTTTTCTTCCTACATAAATAATCAATATTTGCAAAAGAGAAAAATTAAAAAAAAAAAGAAGAAGAAATTTCAAATTAGAAACTAAAAGTATACATTGAAGATTTTCGTTAAGGCTGGGACTCGAACCCAGGGCCACTCGCTTGGAAGCCTAACACTCTAGCCATTAGTCTATGGGAGCTCTGTCGGTGGGAGTTTTAAATATAATAAAAACAAAAAATGCACCTTGGTAATTGTTTATTTAAACACTTTGAAATCTTTGTGTCGAAAAATTAAACTGACTCAGAATTTTCTTCCCTACATAAATAATTAATAATTGCAAAGGAAAGAAATTGAAAAAAAAAGAATTTTCAAATTAGAAAAGAAATATATACATTGAAGATATTCGCTCCGGCTGGGACTCGAACCCAGGCCACTCGCTTGGAAGACCAGCGGTCTAGCCATTAGGCTATCAGAGTTCTGTCGAGCGGAGTCTTACTGCCTGACTGATACTGCCTGACTGACAGACTGACTCACTGACTGACTGATACTGACTGACTGACTCACTGACTGACCGAGACTGACTGACTAACTGCCTGACTGACTGAGACTGGACTGACTGACTGACTGACTGACTGACTGACTAACTGACTGACTGAGACTGACTGACTGACTGCTTGACTCTCTGACTGGCTATTTCACTGACTGACTGAATGACTAAATGACTGACTGACACTGACTGACTGACTGCTTGACTACCTGACTGACTGCTTGACTGACTAACTGACTGGACAGGACTGACCGACTGACTGACTGACAGACTGACTGAATAAGGCTGACTGACTGACTGACTGACAGACTGACTGAATAAGGCTGACCGACTGACTGACTGCCTGACTGACTGACTGACTGAATGACTGACTGACTGACTGACTGAGACTGGACTGGACTGACTGACTGACTGACTGACTGAGACTGACTGACTGCTTTAGTGACTAACTGACTGCACAGGACTGACCGACTGACTGACTGACTGACTGCCTGACTGACTGACTGACTGAATGACTGACTGACTGAGACTAAATGACTGACTGCTTGACTGACTGGCTGAAGGACTAACTGACTGACTGAGTGACTGACTGACTGAAATGACTGACTGAGACTGAATGACTGAGTGCTTGACTGATTGACTGTCAGACTGACTGACTGACTTCGCAAAAGGGAAAAATAAAAAAAAAAGAATTATAAAATTAGAAAAAAACATTTGCATTTAAGATTTCCTTTCCGGCCGGGACTCGAACCCAGTACCACGCGCTAGGAACCCAACGGTCTAGCCATTAGGCTATCGGAGCTCTGTCGATGGAAGTCTTAAATATAATAAAAACAAAAAATGCACCTTGGTAATTATTGATTCAAACACTTTGAAATTTACAGGTCGAATAATTAAACAGACTCAGAATTTTTCTTCCTACATAAATAATCAATAGTTGCAAAAGAGAAAAATTAAAAAAAAAAAGAAGAAGAAATTTCAAATTAGAAACTAAAAGTATACATTGAAGATTTTCGTTAAGGCTGGGACTCGAACCCAGGGCCACTCGCTTGGAAGCCTAACACTCTAGCCATTAGTCTATGGGAGCTCTGTCGGTGGGAGTTTTAAATATAATAAAAACAAAAAATGCACCTTGGTAATTGTTTATTTAAACACTTTGAAATCTTTGTGTCGAAAAATTAAACTGACTCAGAATTTTCTTCCCTACATAAATAATTAATAATTGCAAAGGAAAGAAATTGAAAAAAAAAGAATTTTCAAATTAGAAAAGAAATATATACATTGAAGATATTCGCTCCGGCTGGGACTCGAACCCAGGCCACTCGCTTGGAAGACCAGCGGTCTAGCCATTAGGCTATCAGAGTTCTGTCGAGCGGAGTCTTACTGCCTGACTGATACTGCCTGACTGACAGACTGACTCACTGACTGACTGATACTGACTGACTGACTCACTGACTGACCGAGACTGACTGACTAACTGCCTGACTGACTGAGACTGGACTGACTGACTGACTGACTGACTGACTGACTAACTGACTGACTGAGACTGACTGACTGACTGCTTGACTCTCTGACTGGCTATTTCACTGACTGACTGAATGACTAAATGACTGACTGACACTGACTGACTGACTGCTTGACTACCTGACTGACTGCTTGACTGACTAACTGACTGGACAGGACTGACCGACTGACTGACTGACAGACTGACTGAATAAGGATGACTGACAGACTGACTGAATAAGGCTGACTGACTGACTGACTGACTGAATAAGGCTGACCGACTGACTGACTGCCTGACTGACTGACTGACTGAATGACTGACTGACTGACTGACTGAGACTGGACTGGACTGACTGACTGACTGACTGACTGAGACTGACTGACTGCTTTATCGACTAACTGACTGCACAGGACTGACCGACTGACTGACTGACTGACTGCCTGACTGACTGACTGACTGAATGACTGACTGACTGAGACTAAATGACTGACTGCTTGACTGACTGGCTGAAGGACTAACTGACTGACTGAGTGACTGACTGACTGGACTGACTGACTGAGACTGAATGACTGAGTGCTTGACTGATTGACTGTCAGACTGACTGACTGACTTCGCAAAAGGGAAAAATAAAAAAAAAAGAATTAAAAAATTAGAAAAAAATATTTGCATTTAAGATTTCCTTTCCGGCCGGGACTCGAACCCAGTACCACGCGCTAGGAACCCAACGGTCTAGCCATTAGGCTATCGGAGCTCTGTCGATGGACGTCTTAAATATAATAAAAACAAAAAATGCACCTTGGTAATTATTGATTCAAACACTTTGAAATGTACAGGTCGAATAATTAAACTGACTCAGAAATTTTCTCCCTACATAAATAATCAATATTCGCAAAAGAGAAAAATTAAAAAAAAAAGAAGAAGAAATTTCAAATTAGAAACTAAAAGTATACATTGAAGATTTTCGTTCAGGCTGGGACTCGAACCCAGGGCCACTCGCTTGGAAGCCTAACACTCTAGCCATTAGTCTATGGGAGCTCTGTCGGTGGGAGTTTTAAATATAATAAAAACAAAAAATGCACCTTGGTAATTGTTTATTTAAACACTTTGAAATCTTCGTGTCGAAAAATTAAACTGACTCAGAATTTTCTTACCTACATAAATAATCAATAATTGCAAAGGAAAGAAATTGAAAAAAAAAAGAATTTTCAAATTAGAAAAGAAATATATACATTGAAGATATTCGCTCCGGCTGGGACTCGAACCCAGGCCACTCGCTTGGAAGACCAGCGGTCTAGCCATTAGGCTATCGGAGTTCTGTCGAGCGGAGTCTTACTGCCTGACTGATACTGCCTGACTGACAGACTGACTCACTGACTGACTGATACTGACTGACTGACTCACTGACTGACCGAGACTGACTGACTAACTGCCTGACTGACTGAGTCTGGAGTGACTAACTGACTGACTGAGACTGACTGACTGACTGCTTGACTCTCTGACTGGCTATTTCACTGACTGACTGAATGACTAAATGACTGACTGACACTGACTGACTGACTGCTTGACTACCTGACTGATTGCTTGACTACCTGACTGACTGCTTGACTGACTAACTGACTGGACAGGACTGACCGACTGACTGACTGACAGACTGACTGAATAAGGATGACTGACAGACTGACTGAATAAGGCTGACTGACTGACTGACTGACAGACTGACTGAATAAGGCTGACAGACTGAATGACTGACTGACTGACTGACCGAGACTGACTGACTGACTGACTGAGACTGGACTGGACTGACTGACTGACTGACTGACTGAGACTGACTGACTGCTTTAGTGACTAACTGACTGCACAGGACTGACCGACTGACTGACTGACTGACTGCCTGACTGAATGACTGACTGACTGAGACTAAATGACTGACTGCTTGACTGACTGGCTGAAGGACTAACTGACTGACTGAGTGACTGACTGACTGAGACTGAATGACTGAGTGCTTGACTGATTGACTGTCAGACTGACTGACTGACTTCGCAAAAGGGAAAAATAAAAAAAAAAGAATTATAAAATTAGAAAAAAATATTTGCATTTAAGATTTCCTTTCCGGCTGGGATTTGAACCCAGGGCGACACTCATGGAAGCCCAACGCTCTCGCCAATATACTATCGGATCTCTGTTGATCGGTGTCTTAATTATAATAAAAACAAAAAATGCACCTTAGTAATTATTGATCTAAAATCTTTGAAATCTATAGGTCGAATGATTAAACTGACTCAGAATTTTCTTCCGTACATAAATAATCCATATTTGCAAAAGAAAGAAATTGAAAAAAAAAAGAATCTTCAAATTAGAAGAGAAATATATACATGGAAAATTTTCGTTCCGGCCGGGACTCGAACCCAGGCCACTCGCTTGGAACCCAACGGTCTAGCCACTAGGCTATCGGAGTTCTGTCGAGCGGAGTCTTACTGCCTGACTGATACTGCCTGACTGACAGACTGACTCACTGACTGACTGATACTGACTGACTGACTCACTGACTGACCGAGACGGACTGACTAACTGCCTGACTGACTGAGACTGGACTGACTGACTGACTGACTAACTAACTGACTCACTGAGACTGACTGACTGACTGCTTGACTCTCTGACTGGCTATTTCACTGACTGACTGAATGACTAAATGACTGACTGACACTGACTGACTGACTGCTTGACTACCTGACTGACTGCTTGACTGACTAACTGACTGGACAGGACTGACCGACTGACTGACTGACAGACTGACTGAATAAGGATGACTGACAGACTGACTGAATAAGGATGACTGACAGACTGACTGAATAAGGCTGACTGACTGACTGACTGACAGACTGACTGAATAAGGCTGACCGACTGACTGACTGCCTGACTGACTGAATGACTGACTGACTGACTGACTGACTGAGACTGGACTGGACTGACTGACTGACTGACTGACTGAGACTGACTGACTGCTTTAGTGACTAACTGACTGCACAGGACTGACCGACTGACTGACTGACTGACTGCCTGACTGACTGACTGACTGAATGACTGACTGACTGAGACTAAATGACTGACTGCTTGACTGACTGGCTGAAGGACTAACTGACTGACTGAGTGACTGACTGACTGGACTGACTGACTGAGACTGAATGACTGAGTGCTTGACTGATTGACTGTCAGACTGACTGACTGACTTCGCAAAAGGGAAAAATAAAAAAAAAGAATTATAAAATTAGAAAAAAATATTTGCATTTAAGATTTCCTTTCCGGCTGGGATTTGAACCCAGGGGGACACTCATGGAAGCCCAACGCTCTCGCCAATATACTATCGGATCTCTGTTGATCGGTGTCTTAATTATAATAAAAACAAAAAATGCACCTTAGTAATTTTTGATCTAAAATCTTTGAAATCTAAAGGTAGAATGATTAAACTGACTCAGAATTTTCTTCCGTACATAAATAATCCATATTTGCAAAAGAAAGAAATTGAAAAAAAAAAGAATCTTCAAATTAGAAGAGAAATATATACATGGAAGATTTTCGTTCCGGCCGGGACTCGAACCCAGTACCACGCGCTTGGAACCCAACGGTCTAGCCATTAGGCTATCGGAGCTCTGTCGATGGAAGTCTTAAATATAATAAAAACAAAAAATGCACCTTGGTAATTATTGATTCAAACACTTTGAAATTTACAGGTCGAATAATTACACTGACTCAGAATTTTTCTCCCTACATAAATAATCAATATTCGCAAAAGAGAAAAATTAAAAAAAAAAGAAGAAGAAATTTCAAATTAGAAACTAAAAGTATACATTGAAGATTTTCGTTCAGGCTGGGACTCGAACCCAGGGCCACTCGCTTGGAAGTCTAACACTCTAGCCATTAGTCTATGGGAGCTCTGTCGGTGGGAGTTTTAAATATAATAAAAACAAAAAATGCACCTTGGTAATTGTTTATTTAAACACTTTGAAATTTTTGTGTCGAAAAATTAAACTGACTCAGAATTTTCTTCCCTACATAAATAATCAATAATTGCAAAGGAAAGAAATTGAAAAAAAAAAGAATTTTCAAATTAGAAAAGAAATATATACATTGAAGATATTCGCTATCGAGCCTCCGGCTGGGACTCGAACCCAGGCCACTCGCTTGGAAGACCAGCGGTCTAGCCATTAGGCTACCGGAGTTCTGTCGATCGGAGTCTTACTGCCTGACTGATACTGCCTGACTGACAGACTGACTCACTGACTGACTGATACTGACTGACTGACTCACTGACTGACCGAGACTGACTGACTAACTGCCTGACTGACTGAGACTGGACTGACTGACTGACTGACTGACTGACTGACTAACTGACTGACTGAGACTGACTGACTGACTGCTTGACTCTCTGACTGGCTATTTCACTGACTGACTGAATGACTAAATGACTGACTGACACTGACTGACTGACTGCTTGACTACCTGACTGACTGCTTGACTGACTAACTGACTGGACAGGACTGACCGACTGACTGACTGACAGACTGACTGAATAAGGATGACTGACAGACTGACTGATTAAGGCTGACTGACTGACTGACTGACAGACTGACTGAATAAGGCTGACCGACTGACTGACTGCCTGACTGACTGACTGACTGAATGACTGACTGACTGACTGACCGAGACTGACTGACTGACTGAGACTGGACTGGACTGACTGACTGACTGAGACTGACTGACTGCTTTAGTGACTAACTGACTGCACAGGACTGACCGACTGACTGACTGACTGACTGACTGACTGACTGACTGAATGACTGACTGACTGAGACTAAATGACTGACTGCTTGACTGACTGGCTGAAGACCTAACTGACTGACTGAGTGACTGACTGGACTGACTGACTGAGACTGAATGACTGAGTGCTTGACTGATTGACTGTCAGACTGACTGACTGACTTCGCAAAAGGGAAAAATAAAAAAAAAAGAATTATAAAATTAGAAAAAAAATATTTGCATTTAAGATTTCCTTTCCGGCCGGGACTGGAACCCAGTACCACGCGCTAGGAACCCAACGGTCTAGCCATTAGGCTATCGGAGCTCTGTCGATGGAAGTCTTAAATATAATAAAAACAAAAAATGCACCTTGGTAATTATTGTTTCAAACACTTTGAAATTTACAGGTCGAATAATTAAACTGACTCAGAATTTTTCTCCCTACATAAATAATCAATATTCGCAAATAAGAAAAATTAAAAAAAAAAGAAGAAGAAATTTTAAATTAGAAACTAAAAGTATGCATTGAAGATTCTCGTTCAGGCTGGGACTCGAACCCAGGGCCACTCGCTTGGAAGCCTAACACTCTAGCCATTAGTCTATGGGAGCTCTGTCGGCGGGAGTTTTAAATATAATAAAAACAAAAAATGCACCTTGGTAATTGTTTATTTAAACACTTTGAAATCTTCGTGTCGAAAAATTAAACTGACTCAGAATTTTCTTCCCTACATAAATAATCAATAATTGCAAAGGAAAGAAATTGAAAAAAAAAAGAATTTTCAAATTAGAAAAGAAATATATACATTGAAGATATTCGCTATCGAGCCTCCGGCTGGGACTCGAACCCAGGCCACTCGCTTGGAAGACCAGCGGTCTAGCATTAGGCTATCGGAGTTCTGTCGAGCGGAGTCTTACTGCCTGACTGATACTGCCTGACTGACAGACTGACTCACTGACTGACTGATACTGACTGACTGACTCACTGACTGACCGAGACTGACTGACTAACTGCCTGACTGACTGAGACTGGACTGACTGACTGACTGAGACTGGACTGACTGACTGACTGACTGACTGACTGACTAACTGACTGACTGAGACTGACTGACTGACTGCTTGACTCTCTGACTGGCTATTTCTCTGACTGACTGAATGACTAAATGACTGACACTGACTGACTGACTGCTTGACTACCTGACTGACTGCTTGACTGACTAACTGACTGGACAGGACTGACCGACTGACTGACTGACAGACTGACTGAATAAGGATGACTGACAGACTGTCTGAATAAGGCTGACTGACTGACTGACTGGCAGACTGACTGAATAAGGCTGACCGACTGACTGACTGCCTGACTGACTGACTGACTGAATGACTGACTGACTGACTGACCGAGACTGACTGACTGACTGACTGAGACTGGACTGGACTGACTGACTGACTGACTGACTGAGACTGACTGACTGCTTTAGTGACTAACTGACTGCACAGGACTGACCGACTGACTGACTGACTGACTGACTGACTGACTGACTGACTGAATGACTGACTGACTGAGACTAAATGACTGACTGCTTGACTGATTGGCTGAAGACCTAACTGACTGACTGAGTGACTGACTGACTGGACTGACTGACTGAGACTGAATGACTGAGTGCTTGACTGATTGACTGTCAGACTGACTGACTGACTTCGCAAAAGGGAAAAATAAAAAAAAAAAGAATTATAAAATTAGAAAAAAATATTTGCATTTAAGATTTCCTTTCCGGCCGGGACTCGAACCCAGTACCACGCGCTAGGAACCCAACGGTCTAGCCATTAGGCTATCGGAGCTCTGTCGATGGAAGTCTTAAATATAATAAAAACAAAAAATGCACCTTGGTAATTATTGTTTCAAACACTTTGAAATTTACAGGTCGAATAATTAAACTGACTCAGAATTTTTCTCCCTACATAAATAATCAATATTCGCAAATAAGAAAAATTAAAAAAAAAAAAGAAGAAGAAATTTCAAATTAGAAACTAAAAGTATACATTGAAGATTTTCGTTCAGGCTGGGACTCGAACCCAGGGCCACTCGCTTGGAAGCCTAACACTCTAGCCATTAGTCTATGGGAGCTCTGTCGGCGGGAGTTTTAAATATAATAAAAACAAAAAATGCACCTTGGTAATTGTTTATTTAAACACTTTGAAATCTTCGTGTCGAAAAATTAAACTGACTCAGAATTTTCTTCCCTACATAAATAATCAATAATTGCAAAGGAAAGAAATTGAAAAAAAAAAAGAATTTTCAAATTAGAAAAGAAATATATACATTGAAGATATTCGAAATCGAGCCTCCGGCTGGGACTCGAACCCAGGCCACTCGCTTGGAAGACCAGCGGTCTAGCCATTAGGCTATCGGAGTTCTGTCGAGCGGAGTCTTACTGCCTGACTGATACTGCCTGACTGACTGACTGACTCACTGACTGACTGATACTGACTGACTGACTCACTGACTGACCGAGACTGACTGACTAACTGCCTGACTGACTGAGACTGGACTGACTGACTGACTAACTGACTGACTTGACTGACTGACTAACTGCTTGACTCTCTGACTGGCTATTTCACTGACTGACTGAATGACTAAATGACTGACTGACACTGACTGACTGACTGCTTGACTACCTGACTGACTGCTTGACTGACTAACTGACTGGACAGGACTGACCGACTGACTGACTGACAGACTGACTGAATAAGGATGACTGACAGACTGACTGAATAAGGCTGACTGACTGACTGACTGACAGACTGTCTGAATAAGGCTGACCGACTGACTGACTGCCTGACTGACTGACTGACTGAATGACTGACTGACTGACTGACCGAGACTGACTGACTGACTGACTGAGACTGGACTGGACTGACTGACTGACTGAGACTGACTGACTGCTTTAGTGACTAACTGACTGCACAGGACTGACCGACTGACTGACTGACTGACTGCCTGACTGACTGACTGAATGACTGACTGACTGAGACTAAATGACTGACTGCTTGACTGACTGGCTGAAGGACTAACTGACTGACTGAGTGACTGACTGACTGGACTGACTGACTGAGACTGAATGACTGAGTGCTTGACTGATTGACTGTCAGACTGACTGACTGACTTCGCAAAAGGGAAAAATAAAAAAAAAGAATTATAAAATTAGAAAAAAATATTTGCATTTAAGATTTCCTTTCCGGCCGGGACTCGAACCCAGTACCACGCGCTAGGAACCCAACGGTCTAGCCATTAGGCTATCGGAGCTCTGTCGACGGAAGTCTTAAATATAATAAAAACAAAAAATGCACCTTGGTAATTATTGATTCAAACACTTTGAAATTTACAGGTCGAATAATTAAACTGACTCAGAATTTTTCTTCCTACATAAATAATCAATATTTGCAAAAGAGAAAAATTAAAAAAAAAAAGAAGAAGAAATTTCAAATTAGAAACTAAAAGTATACATTGAAGATTGTCGTTCAGGCTGGGACTCGAACCCAGGGCCACTCGCTTGGAAGCCTAACACTCTAGCCATTAGTCTATGGGAGCTCTGTCGGTGGGAGTTTTAAATATAATAAAAACAAAAAATGCACCTTGGTAATTGTTTATTTAAACACTTTGAAATCTTCGTGTCGAAAAATTAAACTGACTCAGAATTTTCTTCCCTACATAAATAATCAATAATTGCAAAGGAAAGAAATTGAAAAAAAAAAGAATTTTCAAATTAGAAAAGAAATATATACATTGAAGATATTCGAAATCGAGCCTCCGGCTGGGACTCGAACCCAGGCCACTCGCTTGGAAGACCAGCGGTCTAGCCATTAGGCTATCGGAGTTCTGTCGAGCGGAGTCTTACTGCCTGACTGATACTGCCTGACTGACTGACTGACTCACTGACTGACTGATACTGAGTGACTGACTCACTGACTGACCGAGACTGACTGACTAACTGCCTGACTGACTGAGACTGGACTGACTGACTGACTAACTGACTGACTGAGACTGACTGACTGACTGCTTGACTCTCTGACTGGCTATTTCACTGACTGACTGAATGACTAAATGACTGACTGACACTGACTGACTGACTGCTTGACTACCTGACTGACTGCTTGACTGACTAACTGACTGGACAGGACTGACCGACTGACTGACTGACAGACTGACTGAATAAGGATGACTGACAGACTGACTGAATAAGGCTGACTGACTGACTGACTGACAGACTGTCTGAATAAGGCTGACCGACTGACTGACTGCCTGACTGACTGAATGACTGACTGACTGACTGACCGAGACTGACTGACTGACTGACTGAGACTGGACTGGACTGACTGACTGACTGAGACTGACTGACTGCTTTAGTGACTAACTGACTGCACAGGACTGACCGACTGACTGACTGACTGACTGCCTGACTGACTGACTGACTGAATGACTGACTGACTGAAACTAAATGACTGACTGCTTGACTGACTGGCTGAAGGACTAACTGACTGACTGAGTGACTGACTGACTGGACTGACTGACTGAGACTGAATGACTGAGTGCTTGACTGATTGACTGTCAGACTGACTGACTGACTTCGCAAAAGGGAAAAATAAAAAAAAAGAATTATAAAATTAGAAAAAAATATTTGCATTTAAGATTTCCTTTCCAGCCGGGACTCGAACCCAGTACCACGCGCTAGGAACCCAACGGTCTAGCCATTAGGCTATCGGAGTTCTGTCGAGCGGAGTCTTACTGCCTGACTGATACTGCCTGACTGACAGACTGACTCACTGACTGACTGATACTGACTGACTGACTCACTGACTGACCGAGACTGACTGACTAACTGCCTGACTGACTGAGACTGGACTGACTGACTGACTGACTGACTGACTGACTAACTGACTGACTGAGACTGACTGACTGACTGCTTGACTCTCTGACTGGCTATTTCACTGACTGACTGAATGACTAAATGACTGACTGACACTGACTGACTGACTGCTTGAATACCTGACTGACTGCTTGACTGACTAACTGACTGGACAGGACTGACCGACTGACTGACTGACAGACTGACTGAATAAGGATGACTGACAGACTGACTGAATAAGGCTGACTGACTGACTGACTGACAGACTGACTGAATAAGGCTGACCGACTGACTGACTGCCTGACTGACTGACTGACTGAATGACTGACTGACTGACTGACCGAGACTGACTGACTGACTGACTGAGACTGGACTGGACTGACTGACTGACTGACTGACTGAGACTGACTGACTGCTTTAGTGACTAACTGACTGCACAGGACTGACCGACTGACTGACTGACTGACTGCCTGACTGACTGACTGACTGAATGACTGACTGACTGAGACTAAATGACTGACTGCTTGACTGACTGGCTGAAGACCTAACTGACTGACTGAGTGACTGACTGACTGGACTGACTGACTGAGACTGAATGACTGAGTGCTTGACTGATTGACTGTCAGACTGACTGACTGACTTCGCAAAAGGGAAAAATAAAAAAAAAAAGAATTATAAAATTAGAAAAAAATATTTGCATTTAAGATTTCCTTTCCGGCCGGGACTCGAACCCAGTACCACGCGCTAGGAACCCAACGGTCTAGCCATTAGGCTATCGGAGCTCTGTCGATGGAAGTCTTAAATATAATAAAAACAAAAAATGCACCTTGGTAATTATTGTTTCAAACACTTTGAAATTTACAGGTCGAATAATTAAACTGACTCAGAATTTTTCTCCCTACATAAATAATCAATATTCGCAAATAAGAAAAATTAAAAAAAAAAAGAAGAAGAAATTTCAAATTAGAAACTAAAAGTATACATTGAAGATTTTCGTTCAGGCTGGGACTCGAACCCAGGGCCACTCGCTTGGAAGCCTAACACTCTAGCCATTAGTCTATGGGAGCTCTGTCGGCGGGAGTTTTAAATATAATAAAAACAAAAAATGCACCTTGGTAATTGTTTATTTAAACACTTTGAAATCTTCGTGTCGAAAAATTAAACTGACTCAGAATTTTCTTCCCTACATAAATAATCAATAATTGCAAAGGAAAGAAATTGAAAAAAAAAAAGAATTTTCAAATTAGAAAAGAAATATATACATTGAAGATATTCGAAATCGAGCCTCCGGCTGGGACTCGAACCCAGGCCACTCGCTTGGAAGACCAGCGGTCTAGCCATTAGGCTATCGGAGTTCTGTCGAGCGGAGTCTTACTGCCTGACTGATACTGCCTGACTGACTGACTGACTCACTGACTGACTGATACTGACTGACTGACTCACTGACTGACCGAGACTGACTGACTAACTGCCTGACTGACTGAGACTGGACTGACTGACTGACTAACTGACTGACTTGACTGACTGACTAACTGCTTGACTCTCTGACTGGCTATTTCACTGACTGACTGAATGACTAAATGACTGACTGACACTGACTGACTGACTGCTTGACTACCTGACTGACTGCTTGACTGACTAACTGACTGGACAGGACTGACCGACTGACTGACTGACAGACTGACTGAATAAGGATGACTGACAGACTGACTGAATAAGGCTGACTGACTGACTGACTGACAGACTGTCTGAATAAGGCTGACCGACTGACTGACTGCCTGACTGACTGACTGACTGAATGACTGACTGACTGACTGACCGAGACTGACTGACTGACTGACTGAGACTGGACTGGACTGACTGACTGACTGAGACTGACTGACTGCTTTAGTGACTAACTGACTGCACAGGACTGACCGACTGACTGACTGACTGACTGCCTGACTGACTGACTGAATGACTGACTGACTGAGACTAAATGACTGACTGCTTGACTGACTGGCTGAAGGACTAACTGACTGACTGAGTGACTGACTGACTGGACTGACTGACTGAGACTGAATGACTGAGTGCTTGACTGATTGACTGTCAGACTGACTGACTGACTTCGCAAAAGGGAAAAATAAAAAAAAAGAATTATAAAATTAGAAAAAAATATTTGCATTTAAGATTTCCTTTCCGGCCGGGACTCGAACCCAGTACCACGCGCTAGGAACCCAACGGTCTAGCCATTAGGCTATCGGAGCTCTGTCGACGGAAGTCTTAAATATAATAAAAACAAAAAATGCACCTTGGTAATTATTGATTCAAACACTTTGAAATTTACAGGTCGAATAATTAAACTGACTCAGAATTTTTCTTCCTACATAAATAATCAATATTTGCAAAAGAGAAAAATTTAAAAAAAAAAGAAGAAGAAATTTCAAATTAGAAACTAAAAGTATACATTGAAGATTGTCGTTCAGGCTGGGACTCGAACCCAGGGCCACTCGCTTGGAAGCCTAACACTCTAGCCATTAGTCTATGGGAGCTCTGTCGGTGGGAGTTTTAAATATAATAAAAACAAAAAATGCACCTTGGTAATTGTTTATTTAAACACTTTGAAATCTTCGTGTCGAAAAATTAAACTGACTCAGAATTTTCTTCCCTACATAAATAATCAATAATTGCAAAGGAAAGAAATTGAAAAAAAAAAAGAATTTTCAAATTAGAAAAGAAATATATACATTGAAGATATTCGAAATCGAGCCTCCGGCTGGGACTCGAACCCAGGCCACTCGCTTGGAAGACCAGCGGTCTAGCCATTAGGCTATCGGAGTTCTGTCGAGCGGAGTCTTACTGCCTGACTGATACTGCCTGACTGACTGACTGACTCACTGACTGACTGATACTGACTGACTGACTCACTGACTGACCGAGACTGACTGACTAACTGCCTGACTGACTGAGACTGGACTGACTGACTGACTAACTGACTGACTGAGACTGACTGACTGACTGCTTGACTCTCTGACTGGCTATTTCACTGACTGACTGAATGACTAAATGACTGACTGACACTGACTGACTGACTGCTTGACTACCTGACTGACTGCTTGACTGACTAACTGACTGGACAGGACTGACCGACTGACTGACTGACAGACTGACTGAATAAGGATGACTGACAGACTGACTGAATAAGGCTGACTGACTGACTGACTGACAGACTGTCTGAATAAGGCTGACCGACTGACTGACTGCCTGACTGACTGAATGACTGACTGACTGACTGACCGAGACTGACTGACTGACTGACTGAGACTGGACTGGACTGACTGACTGACTGAGACTGACTGACTGCTTTAGTGACTAACTGACTGCACAGGACTGACCGACTGACTGACTGACTGACTGCCTGACTGACTGACTGACTGAATGACTGACTGACTGAAACTAAATGACTGACTGCTTGACTGACTGGCTGAAGGACTAACTGACTGACTGAGTGACTGACTGACTGGACTGACTGACTGAGACTGAATGACTGAGTGCTTGACTGATTGACTGTCAGACTGACTGACTGACTTCGCAAAAGGGAAAAATAAAAAAAAAGAATTATAAAATTAGAAAAAAATATTTGCATTTAAGATTTCCTTTCCAGCCGGGACTCGAACCCAGTACCACGCGCTAGGAACCCAACGGTCTAGCCATTAGGCTATCGGAGTTCTGTCGAGCGGAGTCTTACTGCCTGACTGATACTGCCTGACTGACAGACTGACTCACTGACTGACTGATACTGACTGACTGACTCACTGACTGACCGAGACTGACTGACTAACTGCCTGACTGACTGAGACTGGACTGACTGACTGACTGACTGACTGACTGACTAACTGACTGACTGAGACTGACTGACTGACTGCTTGACTCTCTGACTGGCTATTTCACTGACTGACTGAATGACTAAATGACTGACTGACACTGACTGACTGACTGCTTGACTACCTGACTGACTGCTTGACTGACTAACTGACTGGACAGGACTGACCGACTGACTGACTGACAGACTGACTGAATAAGGATGACTGACAGACTGACTGAATAAGGCTGACTGACTGACTGACTGACAGACTGACTGAATAAGGCTGACCGACTGACTGACTGCCTGACTGACTGACTGACTGAATGACTGACTGACTGACTGACCGAGACTGACTGACTGACTGACTGAGACTGGACTGGACAGACTGACTGACTGACTGACTGAGACTGACTGACTGCTTTAGTGACTAACTGACTGCACAGGACTGACCGACTGACTGACTGACTGACTGCCTGACTGACTGACTGACTGAATGACTGACTGACTGAGACTAAATGACTGACTGCTTGACTGACTGGCTGAAGGACTAACTGACTGAGTGACTGACTGACTGGACTGACTGACTGAGACTGAATGACTGAGTGCTTGACTGATTGTCTGTCAGACTGACTGACTGACTTCGCAAAAGGGAAAAAAAAAAAAAAAAAAGAATTATAAAAAAATATTTGCATTTAAGATTTCCTTTCCGGCCGGGACTCGAACCCAGGGCCACTCGCTTGGAAGCCTAACACTCTAGCCATTAGTCTATTGGAGCTCTGTCGGTGGGAGTTTTAAATATAATAAAAACAAAAAATGCACCTTGGTAATTGTTTATTTAAACACTTTGAAATCTTCGTGTCGAAAAATTAAACTGACTCAGAATTTTCTTCCCTACATAAATAATCAATAATTGCAAAGGAAAGAAATTGAAAAAAAAAGAATTTTCAAATTAGAAAAGAAATATATACATTGAAGATATTCGCTCCGGCTGGGACTCGAACCCAGGCCACTCGCTTGGAAGACCAGCGGTCTAGCCATTAGGCTATCGGAGTTCTGTCGAGCGGACTCTTACTGCCTGACTGATACTGCCTGACTGACAGACTGACTCACTGACTGACTGATACTGACTGACTGACTCACTGACTGACCGAGACTGACTAACTGCCTGACTGACTGAGACTGGACTGACTGACTGACTGACTGACTGACTGACTAACTGACTGACTGAGACTGACTGCTTGACTCTCTGACTGGCTATTTCACTGACTGACTGAATGACTAAATGACTGACTGACACTGACTGACTGACTGCTTGACTACCTGACTGACTGCTTGACTGACTAACTGACTGGACAGGACTGACCGACTGACTGACTGACAGACTGACTGAATAAGGATGACTGACAGACTGACTGAATAAGGCTGACTGACTGACTGACTGACAGACTGACTGAATAAGGCTGACCGACTGACTGACTGCCTGACTGACTGACTGACTGAATGACTGACTGACTGACTGACCGAGACTGACTGACTGACTGACTGAGACTGGACTGGACTGACTGACTGACTGACTGACTGAGACTGACTGACTGCTTTAGTGACTAACTGACTGCACAGGACTGACCGACTGACTGACTGACTGACTGCCTGACTGACTGACTGACTGAATGACTGACTGACTGAGACTAAATGACTGACTGCTTGACTGACTGGCTGAAGGACTAACTGACTGACTGAGTGACTGACTGACTGGACTGACTGACTGAGACTGAATGACTGAGTGCTTGACTGATTGACTGTCAGACTGACTGACTGACTTCGCAAAAGGGAAAAATAAAAAAAAAGAATTATAAAATTAGAAAAAAATATTTGCATTTAAGATTTCCTTTCCGGCTGGGATTTGAACCCAGGGCGACACTCATGGAAGCCCAACGCTCCCGCCAATATACTATCGGATCTCTGTTGATCGGTGTCTTAATTATAATAAAAACAAAAAATGCACCTTAGTAATTATTGATCTAAAATCTTTGAAATCTAAAGGTCGAATGATTAAACTGACTCAGAATTTTCTTCCGTACATAAATAATCCATATTTGCAAAAGAAAGAAATTGAAAAAAAAAGAATTTTCAAATTAGAAAAGAAATATATACATTGAAGATATTCGCTCCGGCTGGGACTCGAACCCAGGCCACTCGCTTGGAAGACCAGCGGTATAGCCATTAGGCTATCGGAGTTCTGTCGAGCGGAGTCTTACTGCCTGACTGATACTGCCTGACTGACAGACTGACTCACTGACTGACTGATACTGACTGACTGACTCACTGACTGACCGAGACTGACTGACTAACTGCCTGACTGACTGAGACTGGACTGACTGAATGACTGACTGACTGACTGACTAACTGACTGACTGAGACTGACTGACTGACTGCTTGACTCTCTGACTGGCTATTTCACTGACTGACTGAATGACTAAATGACTGACTGACACTGACTGACTGACTGCTTGACTACCTGACTGACTGCTTGACTGACTAACTGACTGGACAGGACTGACCGACTGACTGACTGACAGACTGACTGAATAAGGATGACTGACAGACTGACTGAATAAGGCTGACTGACTGACTGACTGACAGACTGACTGAATAAGGCTGACCGACTGACTGACTGCCTGACTGACTGACTGACTGAATGACTGACTGACTGACTGACCGAGACTGACTGACTGACTGACTGAGACTGGACTGGACTGACTGACTGACTGACTGACTGAGACTGACTGACTGCTTTAGTGACTAACTGACTGCACAGGACTGACCGACTGACTGACTGACTGACTGCCTGACTGACTGACTGACTGAATGACTGACTGACTGAGACTAAATGACTGACTGCTTGACTGACTGGCTGAAGGACTAACTGACTGACTGAGTGACTGACTGACTGGACTGACTGACTGAGACTGAATGACTGAGTGCTTGACTGATTGACTGTCAGACTGACTGACTGACTTCGCAAAAGGGAAAAATAAAAAAAAAAAGAATTATAAAATTAGAAAAAAATATTTGCATTTAAGATTTCCTTTCCGGCTGGGATTTGAACCCAGGGCGACACTCATGGAAGCCCAACGCTCTCGCCAATATACTTTCGGATCTCTGTTGATCGGTGTCTTAATTATAATAAAAACAAAAAATGCACCTTAGTAATTATTGATCTAAAATCTTTGAAATCTAAAGGTCGAATGATTAAACTGACTCAGAATTTTCTTCGGTACATAAATAATCCATATTTGCAAAAGAAAGAAATTGAAAAAAAAAAAGAATCTTCAAATTAGAAGAGAAATATATACATGGAAGATTTTCGTTCCGGCCGGGACTCGAACCCAGTACCACGGGCTTGGAACCCAACGGTCTAGCCATTAGGCTATCGGAGCTCTGTCGATGGAAGTCTTAAATATAATAAAAACAAAAAAATGCACCTTGGTAATTATTGATTCAAACACTTTGAAATTTACAGGTCGAATAATTAAACTGACTCAGAATTTTTCTCCCTACATAAATAATCAATATTCGCAAAAGAGAAAAATTAAAAAAAAAGAAGAAGAAATTTCAAATTAGAAACTAAAAGTATACATTGAAGATTTTCGTTCAGGCTGGGACTCGACCCCAGGGCCACTCGCTTGGAAGCCTAACACTCTAGCCATTAGTCTATGGGAGCTCTGTCGGTCGGAGTTTTAAATATAATAAAAACAAAAAATGCACCTTGGTAATTGTTTATTTAAACACTTTGAAATCTTCGTGTCGAAAAATTAAACTGACTCAGAATTTTCTTCCCTACATAAATAATCAATAATTGCAAAGGAAAGAAATTGAAAAAAAAAAGAATTTTCAAATTAGAAAAGAAATATATACATTGAAGATATTCGCTCCGGCTGGGACTCGAACCAGGCCACTCGCTTGGAAGACCAGCGGTCTAGCCATTAGGCGATCGGAGTTCTGTCGAGCGGAGTCTTACTGCCTGACTGATACTGCCTGACTGACAGACTGACCCACTGACTGACTGATACTGACTGACTGACTCACTGACTGACCGAGACTGACTGACTAACTGCCTGACTGACTGAGACTGGACTGACTGACTGACTGACTGACTGACTGACTAACTGACTGACTGAGACTGACTGACTGACTGCTTGACTCTCTGACTGGCTATTTCACTGACTGACTGAATGACTAAATGACTGACTGACACTGACTGACTGACTGCTTGACTACCTGACTGACTGCTTGACTGACTAACTGACTGGACAGGACTGACCGACTGACTGACTGACAGACTGACTGAATAAGGATGACTGACAGACTGACTGAATAAGGCTGACTGACTGACTGACTGACAGACTGACTGAATAAGGCTGGCCGACTGACTGACTGCCTGACTGACTGACTGACTGAATGACTGACTGACTGACTGACCGAGACTGACTGACTGACTGACTGAGACTGGACTGGACTGACTGACTGACTGACTGAGACTGACTGACTGCTTTAGTGACTAACTGACTGCTAAGGACTGACCGACTGACTGACTGACTGACTGCCTGACTGACTGACTGACTGAATGACTGACTGACTGAGACTAAATGACTGACTGCTTGACTGACTGGCTGAAGGACTAACTGACTGACTGAGTGACTGACTGACTGGACTGACTGACTGAGACTGAATGACTGAGTGCTTGACTGATTGACTGTCAGACTGACTGACTGACTTCGCAAAAGGGAAAAATAAAAAAAAAAAGAATTATAAAATTAGAAAAAAACATTTGCATTTAAGATTTCCTTTCCGGCCGGGACTCGAACCCAGTACCACGCGCTAGGAACCCAACGGTCTAGCCATTAGGCTATCGGAGCTCTGTCGATGGAAGTCTTAAATATAATAAAAACAAAAAATGCACCTTGGTAATTATTGATTCAAACACTTTGAAATTTACAGGTCGAATAATTAAACTGACTCAGAATTTTTCTCCCTACATAAATAATCAATATTCGCAAAAGAGAAAAATTAAAAAAAAAAGAAGAAGAAATTTCAAATTAGAAACTAAAAGTATACATTGAAGACTTTCGTTCAGGCTGGGACTCGAACCCAGGGCCACTCGCTTGGAAGCCTAACACTCTAGCCATTAGTCTATGGGAGCTCTGTCGGTGGGAGTTTTAAATATAATAAAAACAAAAAATGCACCTTGGTAATTGTTTATTTAAACACTTTGAAATCTTGGTGTCGAAAAATTAAACTGACTCAGAATTTTCTTCCCTACATAAATAATCAATAATTGCAAAGGAAAGAAATTGAAAAAAAAAAGAATTTTCAAATTAGAAAAGAAATATATACATTGAAGATATTCGCTCCGGCTGGGACTCGAACCCAGGCCACTCGCTTGGAAGACCAGCGGTCTAGCCATTAGGCTATCGGAGTTCTGTCGAGCGGAGTCTTACTGCCTGACTGATACTGCCTGACTGACAGACTGACTCACTGACTGACTGATACTGACTGACTGACTCACTGACTGACCGAGACTGACTGACTAACTGCCTGACTGACTGAGACTGGACTGACTGACTGACTGACTGACTTACTGACTAACTGACTGACTGAGACTGACTGACTGACTGCTTGACTCTCTGAATGACTAAATGACTGACTGACTGAATGACTAAATGACTGACTGACACTGACTGACTGACTGCTTGACTACCTGACTGACTGCTTGACTGACTAACTGACTGGACAGGACTGACCGACTGACTGACTGACAGACTAACTGAATAAGGATGACTGACAGACTGACTGAATAAGGCTGACTGACTGACTGACTGACAGACTGACTGAATAAGGCTGACCGACTGACTGACTGCCTGACTGACTGACTGACTGACTGACCGAGACTGACTGACTGACTGACTGAGACTGGACTGGACTGACTGACTGACTGACTGACTGACTGACTGAATGACTGACTGACTGAGACTAAATGACTGACTGCTTGACTGACTGGCTGAAGGACTAACTGACTGACTGAGTGACTGACTGAATGACTGACTGACTGAGACTAAATGACTGACTGCTTGACTGACTGGCTGAAGGACTAACTGACTGACTGAGTGACTGACTGACTGGACTGACTGACTGAGACTGAATGACTGAGTGCTTGACTGATTGACTGTCAGACTGACTGACTGACTTCGCAAAAGGGAAAAATAAAAAAAAAATTATAAAATTAGAAAAAATATTTGCATTTAAGATTTCCTTTCCGGCCGGGACTCGAACCCAGTACCACGCGCTAGGAACCCAACGGTCTAGCCATTAGGCTATCGGAGCTCTGTCGATGGAAGTCTTAAATATAATAAAAACAAAAAATGCACCTTGGTAATTATTGATTCAAACACTTTGAAATTTACAGGTCGAATAATTAAACTGACTCAGAATTTTTCTCCCTACATAAATAATCAATATTCGCAAAAGAGAAAAATTAAAAAAAAAAGAAGAAGAAATTTCAAATTAGAAACTAAAAGTATACATTGAAGATTTTCGTTCAGGCTGGGACTCGAACCCAGGGCCACTCGCTTGGAAGCCTAACACTCTAGCCATTAGTCTATGGGAGCTCTGTCGGTGGGAGTTTTAAATATAATAAAAACAAAAAATGCACCTTGGTAATTGTTTATTTAAACACTTTGAAATCTTCGTGTCGAAAAATTAAACTGACTCAGAATTTTCTTCAATACATAAATAATCAATAATTGCAAAGGAAAGAAATTGAAAAAAAAAAGAATTTTCAAATTAGAAAAGAAATATATACATTGAAGATATTCGCTCCGGCTGGGACTCGAACCCAGGCCACTCGCTTGGAAGACCAGCGGTCTAGCCATTAGGCTATCGGAGTTCTGTCGAGCGGAGTCTTACTGCCTGACTGATACGCCTGACTGACAGACTGACTCACTGACTGACTGATACTGACTGACTGACTCACTGACTGACCGAGACTGACTGACTAACTGCCTGACTGACTGAGACTGGACTGACTGACTGACTGACTGACCTACTGACTAACTGACTGACTGAGACTGACTGACTGACTGCTTGACTCTCTGACTGGCTATTTCACTGACTGACTGAATGACTAAATGACTGACTGACACTGACTGACTGACTGACTAACTGACTGACTGAGACTGACTGACTGACTGGACAGGACTGACCGACTGACTGACTGACAGACTGACTGAATAAGGATGACTGACAGACTGACTGAATAAGGCTGACTGACTGACTGACTGACAGACTGACTGAATAAGGCTGACCGACTGACTGACTGCCTGACTGACTGACTGACTGATTGACTGACTGACTGACTGACCGAGACTGACTGACTGACTGAGTGAGACTGGACTGGACTGACTGACTGACTGACTGACTGAGACTGACTGACTGCTTTAGTGACTAACTGACTGCACAGGACTGACCGACTGACTGACTGACTGACTGCCTGACTGACTGAGACTGAATGACTGAGTGCTTGACTGATTGACTGTCAGACTGACTGACTGACTTCGCAAAAGGGAAAAATAAAAAAAAAAGAATTATAAAATAAGAAAAAAATATTTGCATTTAAGATTTCCTTTCCGGCCGGGACTCGAACCCAGGGCCACTCGCTTGGAAGCCTAACACTCTAGCCATTAGTCTATGGGAGCTCTGTCGGTGGGAGTTTTAAATATAATAAAAACAAAAAATGCACCTTGGTAATTGTTTATTTAAACTCTTTGAAATCTTCGTGTCGAAAAATTAAACTGACTCAGAATTTTCTTCCCTACATAAATAATCAATAATTGCAAAGGAAAGAAATTGAAAAAAAAAGAATTTTCAAATTAGAAAAGAAATATATACATTGAAGATATTCGCTCCGGCTGGGACTCGAACCCAGGCCACTCGCTTGGAAGACCAGCGGTCTAGCCATCAGGCTATCGGAGTTCTGTCGAGCGGAGTCTTACTGCCTGACTGATACTGCCTGACTGACAGACTGACTCACTGACTGACCGATACTGACTGACTGACTCACTGACTGACCGAGACTGACTGACTAACTGCCTGACTGACTGAGACTGGACTGACTGACTGACTGACTGACTGACTGACTGACTGAGACTGACTGACTGACTGCTTGACTCTCTGACTGGCTATTTCACTGACTGACTGAATGACTAAATGACTGACTGACACTGACTGACTGACTGCTTGACTACCTGACTGACTGCTTGACTGACTAACTGACTGGACAGGACTGACCGACTGATCGACTGACAGACTGACTGAATAAGGATGACTGACAGACTGACTGAATAAGGCTGACTGACTGACTGACTGACAGACTGACTGAATAAGGCTGACCGACTGACTGACTGCCTGACTGACTGACTGACTGACTGACTGACTGACTGACTGACTGACTGACTGACTGAGACTGGACTGGACTGACTGACTGACTGACTGACTGAGACTGACTGACTGCTTTAGTGACTAACTGACTGCACAGGACTGACCGACTGACTGACTGACTGACTGCCTGACTGACTGACTGACTGAATGACTGACTGACTGAGACTAAATGACTGACTGCTTGACTGACTGGCTGAAGGACTAACTGACTGACTGAGTGACTGACTGACTGGACTGACTGACTGAGACTGAATGACTGAGTGCTTGACTGATTGACTGTCAGACTGACTGACTGACTTCGCAAAAGGGAAAAATAAAAAAAAATTATAAAATTAGAAAAAAATATTTGCATTTAAGATTTCCTTTCCGGCCGGGACTCGAACCCAGTACCACGCGCTAGGAACCCAACGGTCTAGCCATTAGGCTATCGGAGCTCTGTCGATGGAAGTCTTAAATATAATAAAAACAAAAAATGCACCTTGGTAATTATTGATTCAAACACTTTGAAATTTACAGGTCGAATAATTAAACTGACTCAGAATTTTTCTCCCTACATAAATAATCAATATTCGCAAAAGAGAAAAATTAAAAAAAAAAAGAAGAAGAAATTTCAAATTAGAAACTAAAAGTATACATTGAAGATTTTCGTTCAGGCTGGGACTCGAACCCAGGGGAACTCGGTTGGAATCCTAACACTCTAGCCATTAGTCTATGGGAGCTCTGTCGGTGGGAGTATTAAATATAATAAAAACAAAAAATGCACCTTGGTAATTGTTTATTTAAACACTTTGAAATCTTCGTGTCGAAAAATTAAACTGACTCAGAATTTTCTTCAATACATAAATAATCAATAATTGCAAAGGAAAGAAATTGAAAAAAAAAAGAATTTTCAAATTAGAAAAGAAATATATACATTGAAGATATTCGCTCCGGCTGGGACTCGAACCCAGGCCACTCGCTTGGAAGACCAGCGGTCTAGCCATTAGGCTATCGGAGTTCTGTCGAGCGGAGTCTTACTGCCTGACTGATACGCCTGACTGACAGACTGACTCACTGACTGACTGATACTGACTGACTGACTCACTGACTGACCGAGACTGACTGACTAACTGCCTGACTGACTGAGACTGGACTGACTGACTGACTGACTGACCTACTGACTAACTGACTGACTGAGACTGACTGACTGACTGCTTGACTCTCTGACTGGCTATTTCACTGACTGACTGAATGACTAAATGACTGACTGACACTGACTGACTGACTGACTAACTGACTGACTGAGACTGACTGACTGACTGGACAGGACTGACCGACTGACTGACTGACAGACTGACTGAATAAGGATGACTGACAGACTGACTGAATAAGGCTGACTGACTGACTGACTGACAGACTGACTGAATAAGGCTGACCGACTGACTGACAGCCTGACTGACTGACTGACTGAATGACTGACTGACTGACTGACCGAGACTGACTGACTGACTGACTGAGACTGGACTGGACTGACTGACTGACTGACTGACTGAGACTGACTGACTGATTTAGTGACTAACTGACTGCACAGGACTGACCGACTGACTGACTGACTGACTGCCTGACTGACTGAGACTGAATGACTGAGTGCTTGACTGATTGACTGTCAGACTGACTGACTGACTTCGCAAAAGGGAAAAATAAAAAAAAAAGAATTATAAAATAAGAAAAAAATATTTGCATTTAAGATTTCCTTTCCGGCCGGGACTCGAACCCAGGGCCACTCGCTAGGAAGCCTAACACTCTAGCCATTAGTCTATGGGAGCTCTGTCGGTGGGAGTTTTAAATATAATAAAAACAAAAAATGCACCTTGGTAATTGTTTATTTAAACTCTTTGAAATCTTCGTGTCGAAAAATTAAACTGACTCAGAATTTTCTTCCCTACATAAATAATCAATAATTGCAAAGGAAAGAAATTGAAAAAAAAAGAATTTTCAAATTAGAAAAGAAATACATACATTGAAGATATTCGCTCCGGCTGGGACTCGAACCCAGGCCACTCGCTTGGAAGACCAGCGGTCTAGCCATCAGGCTATCGGAGTTCTGTCGAGCGGAGTCTTACTGCCTGACTGATACTGTCTGACTGACAGACTGACTCACTGACTGACCGATACTGACTGACTGACTCACTGACTGACCGAGACTGACTGACTAACTGCCTGACTGACTGAGACTGGACTGACTGACTGACTGACTGACTGACTGACTGACTGAGACTGACTGACTGACTGCTTGACTCTCTGACTGGCTATTTCACTGACTGACTGAATGACTAAATGACTGACTGACACTGACTGACTGACTGCTTGACTACCTGACTGACTGCTTGACTGACTAACTGACTGGACAGGACTGACCGACTGATCGACTGACAGACTGACTGAATAAGGATGACTGACAGACTGACTGAATAAGGCTGACTGACTGACTGACTGACAGACTGACTGAATAAGGCTGACCGACTGACTGACTGCCTGACTGACTGACTGACTGACTGACCGAGACTGACTGACTGACTGACTGAGACTGGACTGGACTGACTGACTGACTGACTGACGGAGACTGACTGACTGCTTTAGTGACTAACTGACTGCACAGGACTGACCGACTGACTGACTGACTGACTGCCTGACTGACTGACTGACTGAATGACTGACTGACTGAGACTAAATGACTGACTGCTTGACTGACTGGCTGAAGGACTAACTGACTGACTGAGTGACTGACTGACTGGACTAACTGACTGAGACTGAATGACTGAGTGCTTGACTGATTGACTGTCAGACTGACTGACTGACTTCGCAAAAGGGAAAAATAAAAAAAAATTATAAAATTAGAAAAAAATATTTGCATTTAAGATTTCCTTTCCGGCCGGGACTCGAACCCAGTACCACGCGCTAGGAACCCAACGGTCTAGCCATTAGGCTATCGGAGCTCTGTCGATGGAAGTCTTAAATATAATAAAAACAAAAAATGCACCTTGGTAATTATTGATTCAAACACTTTGAAATTTACAGGTCGAATAATTAAACTGACTCAGAATTTTTCTCCCTACATAAATAATCAATATTCGCAAAAGAGAAAAATTAAAAAAAAAAAGAAGAAGAAATTTCAAATTAGAAACTAAAAGTATACATTGAAGATTTTCGTTCAGGCTGGGACTCGAACCCAGGGGAACTCGGTTGGAAGCCTAACACTCTAGCCATTAGTCTATGGGAGCTCTGTCGGTGGGAGTTTTAAATATAATAAAAACAAAAAATGCACCTTGGTAATTGTTTATTTAAACACTTTGAAATCTTCGTGTCGAAAAATTAAACTGACTCAGAATTTTCTTCCCTACATAAATAATCAATAATTGCAAAGGAAAGAAATTGAAAAAAAAAAGAATTTTCAAATTAGAAAAGAAATATATACATTGAAGATATTCGCTCCGGCTGGGACTCGAACCCAGGCCACTCGCTTGGAAGACCAGCGGTCTAGCCATTAGGCTATCGGAGTTCTGTCGAGCGGAGTCTTACTGCCTGACTGATACTGCCTGACTGACAGACTGACTCACTGACTGACTGATATTGACTGACTGACTCACTGACTGACCGAGACTGACTGACTAACTGCCTGACTGACTGAGACTGGACTGACTGACTGACTGACTGACTGACTGACTAACTGACTGACTGAGACTGACTGACTGACTGCTTGACTCTCTGACTGGCTATTTCACTGACTGACTGAATGACTAAATGACTGACTGACACTGACTGACTGACTGCTTGACTACCTGACTGACTGCTTGACTGACTAACTGACTGGACAGGACTGACCGACTGACTGACTGACAGACTGACTGAATAAGGATGACTGACAGACTGACTGAATAAGGCTGACTGACTGACTGACTGACAGACTGACTGAATAAGGCTGACCGACTGACTGACTGCCTGACTGACTGACTGACTGAATGACTGACTGACTGACTGACCGAGACTGACTGACTGACTGACTGAGACTGGACTGGACTGACTGACTGACTGACTGACTGAGACTGACTGACTGCTTTAGTGACTAACTGACTGCACGGGACTGACCGACTGACTGACTGACTGACTGCCTGACTGACTGAGACTGAATGACTGAGTGCTTGACTGATTGACTGTCAGACTGACTGACTGACTTCGCAAAAGGGAAAAAAAAAAAAAGAATTATAAAAAAATATTTGCATTTAAGATTTCCTTTCCGGCCGGGACTCGAACCCAGGGCCACTCGCTTGGAAGCCTAACACTCTAGCCATTAGTCTATGGGAGCTCTGTCGGTGGGAGTTTTAAATATAATAAAAACAAAAAATGCACCTTGGTAATTGTTTATTTAAACACTTTGAAATCTTCGTGTCGAAAAATTAAACTGACTCAGAATTTTCTTCCCTACATAAATAATCAATAATTGCAAAGGAAAGAAATTGAAAAAAAAAGAATTTTCAAATTAGAAAAGAAATATATACATTGAAGATATTCGCTCCGGCTGGGACTCGAACCCAGGCCACTCGCTCGGACGACCAGCGGTCTAGCCATTAGGCTATCGGAGGTCTGTCGAGCGGAGTCTTACTGCTGCACTGATACTGCCTGACTGACAGACTGACTCACTGACTGACTGATATTGACTGACTGACTCACTGACTGACCGAGACTGACTGACTAACTGCCTGACTGACTGAGACTGGACTGACTGACTGACTGACTGACTGACTAACTGACTGACTGAGACTGACTGACTGACTGCTTGACTCTCTGACTGGCTATTTCACTGACTGACTGAATGACTAAATGACTGACTGACACTGACTGACTGACTGCTTGACTACCTGACTGACTGCTTGACAGACTGACTGACTGGACAGGACTGACCGACTGACTGACTGACAGACTGACTTAATAAGGATGACTGACAGACTGACTGAATAAGGATGACTGACAGACTGACTGAATAAGGCTGACTGACTGACTGACTGACAGACTGACTGAATAAGGCTGACCGACTGACTGACTGCCTGACTGACTGACTGACTGAATGACTGACTGACTGACTGACCGAGACTAACTGACTGACTGACTGAGTTTGGACTGGACTGACTGACTGACTGACTGACTGAGACTGACTGACTGCTTTAGTGACTAACTGACTGCACAGGACTGACCGACTGACTGACTGACTGACTGCCTGACTGACTGACTGACTGAATGACTGACTGACTGAGACTAAATGACTGACTGCTCGACTGACTGGCTGAAGGACTAACTGACTGACTGAGTGACTGACTGACTGGACTGACTGACTGAGACTGAATGACTGAGTGCTTGACTGATTGACTGTCAGACTGACTGACTGACTTCGCAAAAGGGAAAAATAAAAAAAAGAATTATAAAATTAGAAAAAAACATTTGCATTTAAGATTTCCTTTCCGGCCGGGACTCGAACCCAGTACCACGCGCTAGGAACCCAACGGTCAGGCCATTAGGCTATCGGAGCTCTGTCGATGGAAGTCTTAAATATAATAAAAACAAAAAATGCACCTTGGTAATTATTGATTCAAACACTTTGAAATTTACAGGTCGAATAATTAAACTGACTCAGAATTTTTCTCCCTACATAAATAATCAATATTCGCAAAAGAGAAAAATTAAAAAAAAAAGAAGAAGAAATTTCAAATTAGAAACTAAAAGTATACATTGAAGATTTTCGTTCAGGCTGGGACTCGAACCCAGGGCCACTCGCTTGGAAGCCTAACACTCTAGCCATTAGTCTATGGGAGCTCTGTCGGTGGGAGTTTTAAATATAATAAAAACAAAAAATGCACCTTGGTAATTGTTTATTTAAACACTTTGAAATCTTCGTGTCGAAAAATTAAACTGACTCAGAATTTTCTTCCCTACATAAATAATCAATAATTGCAAAGGAAAGAAATTGAAAAAAAAAGAATTTTCAAATTAGAAAAGAAATATATACATTGAAGATATTCGCTCCGGCTGGGACTCGAACCCAGGCCACTCGCTTGGAAGACCAGCGGTCTAGCCATTAGGCTATCGGAGTTCTGTCGAGCGGAGTCTTACTGCCTGACTGATACTGCCTGACTGACAGACTGACTCACTGACTGACTGATACTGACTGACTGACTCACTGACTGACCGAGACTGACTGACTAACTGCCTGACTGACTGAGACTGGACTGACTGACTGACTGACTGACTAACTGACTGACTGAGACTGACTGACTGACTGCTTGACTCTCTGACTGGCTATTTCACTGACTGACTGAATGACTAAATGACTGACTGACACTGACTGACTGACTGCTTGACTACCTGACTGACTGACACTGACTAACTGACTGCTTGACTACCTGACTGACTGCTTGACTGACTAACTGACTGGACAGGACTGACCGACTGACTGACTGACAGACTGACTGAATAAGGATGACTGACAGACTGACTGAATAAGGCTGACTGACTGACTGACTGACAGACTGACTGAATAAGGCTGACCGACTGACTGACTGCCTGACTGACTGACTGACTGAATGACTGACTGACTGACTGACCGAGACTGACTGACTGACTGACTGAGACTGGACTGGACTGACTGACTGACTGACTGAGACTGACTGACTGCTTTAGTGACTAACTGACTGCACAGGACTGACCGACTGACTGACTGACTGACTGCCTGACTGACTGAGACTGAATGACTGAGTGCTTGACTGATTGACTGTCAGACTGACTGACTGACTTCGCAAAAGGGAAAAATAAAAAAAAAAGAATTATAAAAAAATATTTGCATTTAAGATTTCCTTTCCGGCCGGGACTCGAACCCAGGGCCACTCGCTTGGAAGCCTAACACTCTAGCCATTAGTCTATGGGAGCTCTGTCGGAGGGAGTTTTAAATATAATAAAAACAAAAAATGCACCTTGGTAATTGTTTATTTAAACACTTTGAAATCTTCGTGTCGAAAAATTAAACTGACTCAGAATTTTCTTCCCTACATAAATAATCAATAATTGCAAAGGAAAGAAATTGAAAAAAAAAGAATTTTCAAATTAGAAAAGAATTATATACATTGAAGATATTCGCTCCGGCTGGGACTCGAACCCAGGCCACTCGCTTGGACGACCAGCGGTCTAGCCATTAGGCTATCGGAGTTCTGTCGAGCGGAGTCTTACTGCTGCACTGATACTGCCTGACTGACAGACTGACTCACTGACTGACTGATATTGACTGACTGACTCACTGACTGACCGAGACTGACTGACTAACTGCCTGACTGACTGAGACTGGACTGACTGACTGACTGACTGACTGACTAACTGACTGACTGAGACTGACTGACTGACTGCTTGACTCTCTGACTGGCTATTTCACTGACCGACTGAATGACTAAATGACTGACTGACACTGACTGACTGACTGCTTGACTACCTGACTGACTGCTTGACTGACTGACTGACTGGACAGGACTGACCGACTGACTGACTGACAGACTGACTTAATAAGGATGACTGACAGACTGACTGAATAAGGCTGACTGACTGACTGACTGACAGACTGACTGAATAAGGCTGACCGACTGACTGACTGCCTGACTGACTGACTGACTGAATGACTGACTGACTGACTGACCGAGACTAACTGACTGACTGACTGAGTTTGGACTGGACTGACTGACTGACTGACTGACTGAGACTGACTGACTGCTTTAGTGACTAACTGACTGCACAGGACTGACCGACTGACTGACTGACTGACTGCCTGACTGACTGACTGACTGAATGACTGACTGACTGAGACTAAATGACTGACTGCTCGACTGACTGGCTGAAGGACTAACTGACTGACTGAGTGACTGACTGACTGGACTGACTGACTGAGACTGAATGACTGAGTGCTTGACTGATTGACTGTCAGACTGACTGACTGACTTCGCAAAAGGGAAAAATAAAAAAAAGAATTATAAAATTAGAAAAAAACATTTGCATTTAAGATTTCCTTTCCGGCCGGGACTCGAACCCAGTACCACGCGCTAGGAACCCAACGGTCAGGCCATTAGGCTATCGGAGCTCTGTCGATGGAAGTCTTAAATATAATAAAAACAAAAAATGCACCTTGGTAATTATTGATT